>NC_141928.1:17967822-18270852 GCF_057802395.1 Ceratotherium simum simum
CTCTGAAATGGCTCTGGTTGACAGGTGTGTATATGAGAGAAAGAAGTTGGGCTTTTAAGTCAGAGAGACCTAGATTCAACTCCTGCCTCAGTCACTTGTGAGATCTTGAGCAAGTTTATTAAGTTTTCTGAGCATTGCTGTCCTCAACTGAAAACAAGTGAAGATAATAATACCTCCTTCTCAGGGTGTTGAGTATGTCAGTTGGCACACAGCCCTTGATAAATATTTGCTGCATGGCTGAATTTTATATATGTTAGTTTACTACACACCAATATGTGTACATTCAAATAATCAAATATTTACATACATGCACATATACCCTCACAAAATCAAGAGAAGATAGAAAATATAGTCAAATTAATAAAGATGTGCCACAGATTTAGGTGAGTGGGAATTCTCCGCTCCAGGCCCACACAGACCCATCACCATAAGGTAGGTATTCAGTAAATGTCACACGAATAAATGAACAAAAGGAACACATGGCACCCCCATCCTCATAAGTGGAGATCCATAGTTTTAATGCAAATTCTGGGGAAACAGAATTTTTAACAAAGATACTAACTTGTCATCTGCCTCATATGTATCTTGCTTTTTCTTTTTCTTAGCTCTACCTGGTTTGTTGTAGTAACTTAGTGGAAACAACCTTTCTCATGGAATGTTCTGAGCTCGGTTCCATCTAACCCCATAAGGAACGGCCCATGGGTTGCGTGCAACCCTGAAGTAGATTTCTTATAAGCATCCACTGAAATAAATAATTCGGGGCCTGTCCTCAGTCACACATAAGAAAGTCTCCATTTTTTCCAATGGAGAATGTAAATGTAGTGGCAGAACCCGAAAATATATGTATTTTAAACAACTCCTCTCAAATTCTTTTGGGAAAGATAATGAACTCTAATGGTAGGGAATATTCCAATTTTCTCAAGCAGGAGAAAAAAGAAATGGATAGGTTGGAAAAAATGAACTTTAAAAAAGCGGTACAGTATTTGATGTTTAAAAAAATCAAATAAAAGGCCACAAATTGAATGGAATAGCTTTTGCTAATGCTGAAACTTGCAGGGCCAGTTAGAGCTCATTAAGAGGTGATGGAAACTATGCAGATGAGATCAAGTTTGGTAATTGGCTGGTTCTGAATCCATTAGAAAGGTTATAGGGTTGTTTGGGTGGGTTATGTTTTATAAAGGAATGATTAGAAGTATATTAATGGGCCAATGGGTTATAAGGCTGAGATTGGTTTGGTGATATAATGTCCAGGATAGCATTAGGCTGGGGACAAGGTTATGTGGATAGGATTAAATCTGGGGAATAGGTCAGCTATGATCATGTTAGGTGGGTTATAGGTTTATAAAAATTGTCCTGTGTTTGATGGCAATGAGAAAATGAGAATCTAATCAAACTTCACTTGCATCCTTGGTGCTTCTAATACTCTAATGCCTTTATATGCAGAAATTCCCTTCCAGAATTGATATGGGATCTGGATCAAGATCCCCCCAAAAATCTTAGATACAAAACAAAGCCCTTAATTCCCAGCAGAGTTAAGGTCTTCATTGGTGTGTTACTAAGATGTAAGGAAGGCACATTGAGGGAAGGGAAGGGCTGAAGTAGTGTTGTATAATTTTCTCAGGAGTGGATTTAAGAGGAGATGGCATTTGATCAGAGTCATGGAAAACTGAATTACACACTTGCTACAGAGGTGGTAATAGAAGGTTGAAAAGGCAACCTAGGAAGAGGTTGCATTCTGTGAAAACATCTGGGCATGATAAACAGACGAGTGTCTCCAAGGAACTCAGAGGTCCTATGCGTGTCTGTGTTGAGACAGTTGGGAAAAAACAAAGGAGGGCTGTGTAGATGTGTGTGTTTGAGTGTGTAGTAAAGGACCAGGCAAGAGAGGTTGGCAGGGGCTCGAGTTTGAGGGAAGAGTGATTATAGGCTGTATTAATAAATGTGAACTTGAATCCTTTCTGCCAGTCTGTCCCAAAATGTATTCCACAGCAAATAAATGTCATAAGTACATACGAAAATGATAAAAAAAAAAAAAGAGAGAAGATTCTGTGGATTCAACTGTGTTTGCTAATGCCACATTTTAAATTCTCAGCCTCTGCCTCTTCTATAGATGTTCAGTTCACATTAGAATTTTAAAGGTTCTGAGGAATCCTGCGGTTGCAAAAATGTGATTAGTTACTCCACCATGTTTTAAGCTTTTTTGATCACAGATACCTTTTTACCTACTCCAACCTCAAAGAGAATGGTTATTAATAGTCCTTTTGAGTAAATGTTCTAAGGAATACACTTTAGGAAAACACTGCTCTAGAAAAAGAGAAGCCCTTACAACAAAGACATAAAGACACAAGGATACACGATTTTCTCATTTTACAAAGAAGATGTAATGATACTGGAAGAATAAGTTACAGTAAAGAGAATGAAAAAATATGATGTTGAAGTTGAACAGTCAATTTGAATTATCTACTACTAAGTAGATATATGACCTTGAGAAAATTTCTTCTCTGTGTGTCTCAGTTTTCTTAAGTCTATGATTAGGATCCAAAAGGAATTTAAGCCTATTAAATAACATAATGCATGCAATGATGAATACAGTGCCTTGCACGTAATAAGAGTTTGATTGATGTTAATAGTTGTGATAATTCTAACCTTCCCTACTGTTTCAGGTACACTGACATGCTCAGTTCAGCCTCCTGTCCCCAAGTTCAAGTGTGGGCGCTCTTCCCCACATCATGTCCAGGGTTTCCCTTTAATCTATTGTTATCTTTGCAGGCACTATAGGGAGACATCCTTACAAGGGTGACAAAGTAAAGCTCATCGACTGGATATCATTTTCCATCTTGGCCGGATAGTAAGGATGATTGATGTTAATTGAATGAGGTGCTCATATGGGAAGTCTAAATATCTAACTAGAAAAAGAAGCAGGTTTTTGAGTGGCAAACATCCTAGTCTCTTGAAAAGGGAGCCACCAGCTGACAAGGATCTTGAGCAATAGAGACTCTAAGCTCAAATCCTGGACATTCCGGAGATTCTTGTCTCAGCCTCTATGCTCATTTTTTTGTGGACAGCCATCCCAGCTGGGGTCTAGTTTCTCAGTTCTGAACACTTCCCTGGTATTCAGATTTTTAAAATATCCCTCCCTCACCTCACCAGGCTTCTTGGCTATACCACTTTTGTTAATTAAAAAACCTTATTTTTATTTTTTTTTAATTTTCTCAAAATTGCCTTTGGTGGCATATTAGAAAGATCTTGGATATAAACCAAGTTCAAATAATTAGTAACAGCTAAAGTGATTTCCCTTTCTTTCAGAAGTTGGCAGAGTTATACTTAAGGGAGAAAAAAAAGAAAAAGGTCTGATCTCTGCTTCTTGGGGAGAATGAAGGAGGGAGAGCTGAAATCTTTCCTGGATAAGTTTCCTGCCCATCTCCACTCTCCCATGACCTCTTTTCACAGTAGTAAGGAAACAGGTAAATTTATTTACCAAAACAGGCTGAAAATCCAAATTGTTTCTTGCTATTATTACTCTGGTTCAATAACATAGAAACAAAAGTAGATTACTCTCACCTTTCTTTTCTCGTGTGTATATACACACACACACACATATATATGTGTGTATATACACATACTTTTTTTTTTTTTTTTTTTTTACTTTTTCCTATTTCCTGGAAGTCCATCAGTGCAGGCACTTTTCTCTCTGGCACTCACAATACTTTATACATGTTTCTGTGTTTGAGTTTTGTTTGTTGCTTTTGTTTTTTAGCATGGATGTAATGATTACATTTGTGTCTCTCCAAATTTTAAGCTACTCCAAGACAACATTACCTTACTCTTCATTCTGTCTGCCCCTTTCCTTGCCCAGTGCCCAATGATAATAACTGTCCAGTAAGTGATCATTGGATGGGAATGCAAGCAAATGAAAGCATTTTCTAAAACCTCGGTAGTGAGACTCACTCTACCCATCTTTTTCTTTGGTGAGGAAGATTAGCCCTGAGCTAACATCTGTCGCCAATCTTCCTCTTTTTGAGGAAGATTGGCCCTAGGCTAACATCTGTGCCCATCTTCCTCTACTTCATATGTGGGACGCCTGCCACAGCATGGCTTGGTAAGCGGTGCGTAGGTCTGCTCCAGGGATCTGAACCTGTGAACCCCAGGCCACCAAAGCAGAGTGTGTGAACTTAACCACTATGCCACTGGACCAGCCCCTGTACCTATCTTTTTAACAAGAGGGCTGAAGCAATTGATCACTATTGTAGGTTCCAGTTAAGACACTATGTGGTCTAATTAAAAACCAAGAAACAAAAACATAATAAATAATCTTTAGTTGAACTAACTCAGTAACCTGTCTTTATTTCCCTGTGAATGTGAATCTAATAGATTTTTTTTAATGTATGAAAACAAAACTTGGTTTGTATGCTGAGTCTGGAACTGGAGTGAATTTCTTTCCTTGTGTTAGAAATCTGTGAAAACAAGGGGTTTGCATAAGGACAACTGACAGACCTTTAACTATGAAACCACAAATGGGCGCCACCATAATAATCATATGTATTTATAAATCACGAACAGCTTCCCCAGCAAGACTGCCTTGCTTCACCTCCCGCTGCAATACTGCTCCCTGCCAAAGCTGTCAGCTTGCTCTTTCATTGCTAATTAACAGCACAACTCAAAGCAAGTGGAGGGCTAATGGAAACAACCCATAATTTTGCCTCTGATCATTCGTGCTTCAGGTCCCTGGACTCTGGGACTCATTCTGCTTGACTTGCTCCCCAATCTCCACACTGAGTACACACACACATGCTCACACCTTAGGGGACAAAGAGGAGTGGCCTCTCCAGAGGGGCGAAAGAGTGGGAGCCATCTGTGATGTTTGCAAGGGAGAAACCTTTAGACTGACTCAGGAGCTGGACTGTGTGAAGGAGACAAAGCAGGAAAATTGATAAATATGTTCCAAAGCTTCATAAAGAAGACATTACCTTGGTATTCCCAACCCAGAATGACTTCACATTAGAGGATATTTTCCCTTGGGAAATTTATGAATCCACCCAATTCTTCATCCATATAAGCAGGGCGATATTATCAGCCATCCACTTTTCTCTACGTCCAATAGCATCACTCTAGATTAAATCACCATTAACTCTCACCCTAATTCCAGCCACAAAATATGTTTATAGAAATCTAATTCTGTTTTGGATTCCCCTATTCCACCCCTGCTGCTTAAAACTCTAACTTCTTCCCACTCATCTTAGGGTAAACTCCTAAATTCATAATGGCTCACAGTACACTGCATGACCTTGCCTCTGCCTAACTTCCCAGCTCCCTTCCGTGTTACCTTGCATCTCAGTCGCTATGCACCAGTTCTCTGCATAAAACAAACTTTGTCATGCTTCAGGGCCTCCATACGTGTTCTTCCTTCTGCCTGAAACCTTCTTCCTCCAACTCTTTACCTGTCATCCTAGTCATCCTACAGGCCAAAGTCTAAACATCACTTTATCATCAGTGACATTTAATCCATTGACAATCTGCACCCACCAATTTAAATCAGTCTCCCTGTTTATATTCTAACATTTCAGCTTTTATTTTTTCTATAGTATTGATCACAATTTGTAGTTCCGTGTGTATCTACATACACAGCAGCAGCTCTCTCTCTCACTAGACCAGCGGTTATCAACCAGAGGTGATTTTGCCCCCAGGGAATATTTGGCAATGTCTGAAGATACTTTTGGTTATCAAAACTGGGAGAGAGGAGGCATATTACAGGAATCTAGTAGGTAGAGGCCAGGGATGATGCCAAACATCCTACAATGCACAAGACAGCCCCCCTAAGCAAAGAATTATCCAGCTCCAAATGGCAATAGTGTCAATAATTTAGAAACCCCCGCATAGACTATAAGCTCCATGGTATAGGCAGAAACCATGCCTATCTTAAACATTCCTGTTTCTCCAGGGCTGGCAGTTTGCCTAACATAGAGTGTGTTTAGTAGATGTCGATTAAATGAGTGATTGGATGATCACATATACTGTATTCCAAACACAGACCATTCACTCACTGATTCATCATTTACTGAGTATCATGATATATCAGGTCATGTGTTTTTCATTGGTAATGTAGTGGTAAAAATGAAAATCCCATGTTATCAGGAGCCATAGAATCTAGAAGAGGAATAAGATAGTAAGCAATAAATTAAAATTGAGGGAAATTTTAATGCATCACACATTATAAGAAATTATTTTACCAGTTGACTGGCATAGAGGATGTTCAAAGGAAAAGGTAACATAGGTCTTGCATTCACTCGATAAATCATTGAGGACAAGATGATGGAGATGCAGCAATGAATAACACAGATAAGACTCCCACCTTAATGGAACTTATATTCTAGAGGGGAAGACATACATTAGAAGGTACACAATAAATCAACAAGATCATTACAACTGAACTACGTACTATGAAAACAATATGTAAAATAATAAGATACAGCATAACAGGGAGAATTCACTTTAAACAGAATGATGAGATAAATCCTCTCTGAGAAGGTGGCATTTTGTATGTGGTTTGAGTATAATTGTGAGCTCACATAATCTTGAGCCATTATGAAAATTGGGCAGATGTACAAAAAAGTGTATAAAATCACTTCGAAAACAAATGAAACATCATATGCAATATCTCAGATGTAGGAGAGACCTTTGCATGTTGGAGGGAGAGAAAGGAGGCTAATGAGTCTAGGATCCAGTGAGATTCAGGGAAAATGATTATCAAATGAAGTTGAAGATAACATAGAAGCAAATTATGAATATTCTCTAAGCCATGGTAAATTGTATTGTACAAACAATGAATGAATTTTCTAAATTTAAATTCATATTTTAAATGATCACTCTGTTTCATGATCAGAAGTGGAAAAAGAGGAAGCAGAAAAACCTGTTAGTAAGCCAGTGCAGTGGTCCATGTAGGGGGTGATGATGACTTTCATATGGTGGTACAAGTGGAAAACAAGAAAAGTAAATGGACTTGAGATTTTTTTCTGAGTTACAATAGACAGGAGTTTGTGATAAATTAAATGTGAGTGGTGTGAGGGAAAGTGAAAAATGAAGATAATGTCCAAGTTTGGGTCTGAACAATCGAGTGTAGAAAATAATCTTTAAGTAGGAAAGACTGGGGAAGAAAAGATGCTGGTGTACGTTGTTAGTGATGGCCAAGGTTGGATATAGTATGATTGCAACATAAACATGAAAATAGCAATAGCAGTAACACTTACATAGCACTCATTGTGTGTCACACACTCTTTTATGGTCAGGAGATTTTATGGCTATGTAGAAAGAGAATATAAGCAGTAAAAATAAAAAACCTTTATGCTTTGGTAACTTGATTAATTAAGTAAGGTAAAAGAAGATGGAAGCAAATGAATAAGCAAGATTAGGTTCTATGGTAAATTCATATTCTATTCTATTGGAACAATTGAAAAACATAGAAAATCTGATTTTCAGGGCTTTGAATGCCAGGCTAAGTAAGTTTGCTTTCTATAGATATTCTGGGATATTCGAGAGTCATTGTGAAAAAAATCAAGTGCCAGCATAAAGTGGTGCTTAGAGATGGCAGTTCAGGGAGTAGTAGGTAGAATAGTTAAGCGTGGGTAGTGAATAGAAGTTTTGGAATCATTTAAAAGGCAAACACAATACCAAATTTCTTCTCAGGCACAAGGAATAAAAAAATAGAGTAAACAATACACGGTGTTGGCAAGGGTGGCATCATGAGGGGCTGATAAATTCATTTTAGCAGAATAGCCCAATTTCCCTCAGGATTCTGTCTCTCAAAATGATATTTCTCCTTCATACCTCCAATGTGTCTCTTCTCTTTCACTTTCCTTGAAGATAGATTATTTAAGAGCTGTTGGGATTTTGTCAAAAGAAACATTCTCAGGGTTTCAGGTTCTCAACAAATGGAGCTTGGATGAGAAATTTCAATCTGGCATAGATATGATACAGTGTGTATAAAACTCTGCACGTAAAGTTGAAGATCTAGAATATGCACATCTAAAATCTTCAAACACTTAAAATTTATTCTTCAGTGTCTAAATAGTTGCTGTTAGCTCCTTTTATTCTGAATAATATTTACGTGAAATTGCCCTGAAGAATGTGGAAAGAAAAGTAACCAATATTTATGATTGCTTTCTATATTTTAGGCTCTGTGTAGGTACTTTACAACAATACCAAATGACAATTAGATTGTTTATTGATGTAGCACAATTGACTTCTCTACTTATGTGAATTTCTCATTAGACAACAAAGCCTGCACAATAGTGATATAGTTGAGAACATGGGCCCCACAGCCACATTTTTCTTGGTTTAAGTCCTAGCTTCCATCCTATTTATAGGTATATAAACTTGGACAGGTAATTTAACCAATCTTAGCTTACTTTCTTCATTAAAAAAACAGAAATACTAATAGGGATCATGATGAGGGTTAAGAGTTAATAGAAGTAAGCTGCTTAGTACAGTGCCTTTCATATTGCATTGATAAATGCTATTATTTTATCTCCCATATATCACTGGAGATCAATAAATATTTGATGCTGATATTGTTGGATGATGGTATGCTCTAATGTGGGTTGCTTAAAGGAGTTACTTTGAAGGCTGTTTGATTCAAAGACATTGAGAACTTTTGAGTGTAGTATGGTTGCATTGATGATCTGGTTCAGATTGAAGATGAGTGGTGGAGTTTAGGGGAAGACAAGAATCCAGGTCCTAAATGGTATGAGCGATGAAATAGTGTCTAATATATTATATTCATGAGTAGTAGTAAAGGGTGCTTAGAAACCTGGCGTTCTGGTCAAAGGGTCCTTGCAGATACTGTGAGACTCATGTGTTTATAACTAGGAGCTAAACATTGTTTTTAAAACATTTGTACATATTGGAGAAGAGTGGGTCAGTTATATAAGATACTAAAAGGGGCCCATCAACAAAATGCACAGTTGGAGATTGTGAGACACAAAGAAGAGCTTTTGTATAAGAGAGCATAAGAAAGATTTGTAACAGAAGCAAAGACAAGGTATAGAATGGTGACATCACCTGGGAGACCATAAGGTGAGAAATAATAAACAGGCTTCAGAGAAGCAGTGCTGTCACGGGAGAGTGGGTTTCAGAAACAAAGGAAGGTGAGGGAACATTCTGTGAGAAAGTCTCTGATATAAAGGAGGCATTTATAATAATTTGAGGTTATAACTGGCACAGAAGTAGGAGTCAAGAGAAATTTCAGAAAGCAGGAAGCATGGATTATTATAGACAAAAGTGCACAATAAGACATGTAACTGTACGCATGTATATGTGTGGAGGGGAAGACCAGGTTAGAGGGCTTGAATTTTGACGGTGGACAAGGATGCCTATGATGAGAGCAAAACTGCATTGATTGTCCTTTAGACTTCAGGACACCTGAACTGGTATTGCAAGTGCTTTTGGAAGCAATGAAGTGGCATCCCAAGCCTCTAAAGAAATGAAAAGTTGATGTGAAAAAAAATTGATTATACATAATGATAAAGTGATAGATCAAAGTCCCTTGCCTTACAAGGGATATTCAGGATGGATGTAAGCAGTAAATAGTTAAGATGAACAGTTTAAGGGATTTGTTAAAGTAACCTTTCCAAAAGGCTTAGGAAGTTGGTTAAGAGTCTGGATTTTGAATTCAGATTGCCTGGGTTCCAATCTTTATTTCATCACTTTGTAAATGTAACAAAATAATTCATTTTATTCTTATAAATTGTTTGAAACAATTCTTGGCAAATAGTAAATACAACGAAAGAGTCTATTAAAGTACACAAAAACATACACAAACATAACAACTGCTCGACTTTGGACAAATTACATAACCCCTTCAAGTCTCGGTTCTCATATCTACGACATACAGAGAAAAAGAAAATATGCCCTGTAAGGTGTGATGACTAAATAAAAATTAAATGAGATAGACCAAGGAAAGCGCATAGTACTATATCTTCCACATAGTGGTCAAACAATATTTTCTATTCTTAAAACATAGTAGGAATTTAATAAATATTTGACAAATCCAAGTGTTCATAAAGAAATGACCACAAGTCTAAAACTAAGTGGCTGCCTTCTCCATTAGAAATGCACAGCAGGGGCCGGCCCCGTGGCTTGGTGGTTAAGTGAGCGCGCTCCACTGCTGGCGACCCGGGTTCGGATCCCGGGCTCCCACCGACGCGCTGCTTCTCCGGCCATGCTGAGGCCGCGTCCCACATACAGCAACTAGAAGGATGTGCAGCTATGACACACAACTATCTACCGGGGCTTTGGGGGGAAAAAATAAATAAATAAAATCTTTAAAAAAAAAAAAAAAAAAAAAAAAAAAAAAAAAGAAATGCACAGCATAGGTGAAAATTATACATTTTTATAATCAAGTTCACATGTTGGTTACAGACTAGTCTGCAATATTTTATAACTCATACTTCTAAGACATTATGAAAACAACACTATGTGGTTCTCTTAAACTCCCTGTCTCTTTAAAAAAGATGAAGAGCTGATCACAATTCCAGTCTTATTTATCCTTTCTGTGTTAGAAGATATTTGGGATTAATTTTCCATCCATAAAACCAAATTCTCAAAATTTTTTCCTATCCCAAATGTAAATATCTCTTTCTCCAGCAGGTCTTGATGCATTTACGATGCCAACACTATCAGTCTCATCCTCCGTTTCTCTAATAATTTTCTCTGTACTTCTTCTAATATCTTGTATTTGTTAATCATTGATTACTACTCTCCCCCCTCATTTTTTCATCTGTATATTATCAACGTTTGCCTCTGAAGGTCTTTATATACTTTCAGGGGTGTTAATTTTTGAATCCTGCAAAAGTACTTAAGGTTTCCCCTAGTCTGCTTCTAGTCTATTTCTTTCCTTTTAAAATACATCATTAAAATTCAAGATGTCTTGTAACAACCCCTCCTGCAATTAAGAGACAGACGTGTGTCTGGGTGTTTTAGTAGAGGAAAAAAATAATTCAGGAAACAGCTGTAGTTCAGAAAGGAGCAATTCTGCTCTGTCCGTGGTGCTGAATGTGATTTTCTTTGAGTATGGCAAAGCATTAATCACTTGTCCAAGAATCCAAACAGAATTTGATTTCTACAAACCACATGAACCAGGCTGGAAACTGAACACGTATAAAGATTAAACGTAGAGCATATGTCATTTATAGCATTAAGATGTATGTGACAGTTTTATTCATTGTTTTTTCCCTCCATAGTTGGAAATGTTTTAGGTAATGCAAACAGATATATTTGATTTCCATCATTTGGGCTAAATGTTTCTTCATGAGTGTTGAATGTTCAAATTGTTCTCCATTGTGTAAGCTCCAAGGTTAGTTCCTGAGCTTGTGAGACTTTCTGGTCAAATAAAGCATACATTCAAAGAGATTTTATTTATGGCAAAGGCTTTTGTTGAGGACCTAATATATGTAACACCATATACCATATATTTTTGGGACACATATTTAAAAGTTACAATAAATGTCAATGCTAATTTTTTTTAAAAAACTTATAATTTGCGTAAAAGGCATATGGCTACAAGATCCTCAACATGATATAAAACTATTTAGGCATTGATAAATAAAGGGATATGGAATTCTGAGTGTAGGACTAATCAGGTTCTGACTTGAGACACTGATGAAGACTATAAAAGGACCTATTTTAAAACTTATGCTAGTGCTTTGCCCAATGCTAGATAATCCTATCAGTATCTAGGGACACGAGAAAGGCAGAATGGAGAGAAAGATTTAAATCCAATTGAGTGCATGGAATTTGTCTGCACAAAGGCAGATATGGCATGTGGATGCTCCAGTGAGATCAAATGGCTTAAGGAAAGTTTGATGACTGTTGCTGCATTACCCATGGGTTCTTTCACTTTGAATTATTCCACTATGAAATACTCATCTGTTGGCTGCAGAGAGAGAATGACAGAAAGAAAAGAAACATCTTTGCCTTGTCTAAACTTTGTGGAGGGGCTGTTGCACATAGGTCAGGCTTGTCTCCTCTCATTTATGTTAACAGACCCTAAATCACTCTTTCAATTCACTGCCTCTCACCATGGAGACCACAGCACTTTTTTCCTTCATGATGCCATAGTCACAGAAGGCTCCCATGATGTGTTTCCATAGGTGCTTTTGTAAGGATTTGAATAAGCTCTCCTTCTCCCCAGCTATTCCTCTAACCTTTAATTTCTGGATACACAGACACACTCCACCAAACTAACAAAACCTAAAGTAACATTTCCAGTAACAGTCTTATCAAAATCAGAATGTGCTAATTAACATCTACCTGTGTTAATATGTGGGGGTTGACCTCTGTGAACTTTACAATTAATATCTCTAGCAAGAAAGTACTCTGAGTATACATTTTCTTTGGACTTCACAGCCTGACTTTTTCTTTTCTCTTCTGGGCTCATTTTCATCAAAATGACCCTTCTCTGTTATTGAGAGTGAGTGCTCAAGTCACAGAACCACATATCAGTATTCCAAAACACCTGTTTCATAATCTGTCCTAGTGACTCTCAGCAAGTGAGATTTGGGCAAATTTGGAAGGGTAGTTCCCGGTTGTATTGTATCATCCAAACACTGCACAGAATTTAGCAGCTCTGGCTCCCAGGCATGAATTCCGTGTTCAATACAATGCATTCATATAGAAATGTACACCCCTACACATTTCCATATACATTTGGGGGAGCTTTAATGCACGAAATTGAGAATCATTGTTAACACTTTCTTGCAGTGATTTATTCAAATTAACTAACCAAGTAACTGCCAGGACTGTGGTTAAAACCCATGTATCTTGTATTCAATTCTTGGGTTGTCTTGGTCACAAGAAACTTACATTCAGTGGGAGTGAGTTTAGAAGGAAAGAAAGTCAGTAGCAAGTACTGTGTGGATATTTAGATAGATGTGGTTATAATTTTTTTTCATTCATTAAATATGTATAATAGAATCTGTTCTACCTAGAGTTTGGGTTATTGTGCTCTTTAGTTTGGTTTATGTATGTGAGGGAAACACTGCGAAATTCAAAGAACTATTACAAGTAAAAATGTGTTAATTGATTTGATAAATTGTTAGAGTGTATGCTAAAAGCATAATATTTTATCTTAGCAATAGTTTTTTTTTTATTTTATTTTTTTTTTTGCTTTCTTTCACTTCCTTTATTGTTTAAACTTTAAATCTCACAGATTGGCTACTACCTCTCCTAAGCTGTTTCTTCAAGCCAGTTGCCACCAGAAGCCATTGGGAAGAAAGAACTACTTTATAATGGCTCTGAAAGGAGCTTATGCTATCAAGTTCTTAACAGACAGTTGGGCAGCCCTAGGCATGATCGGCACAACTGGTGGGTGCTCTCTGGAGATCCCCCAAGGATTCAATAAATGGAATAAATGGGCAATGGAGAATGAAGTGAATTGGAAAAGTGCCTGGTTGACTTCATAAATACCAGAAGGGAAAGATAGGACAGGATTTATCTTCCAAGAATAAATCTGTTTTACTTGAACTGTGTACACATATATGTATGCATTTGTGTACACATGCACACTCACACCTTAATCTGTCTTTTGCTTTAAATTTATCAAGATTTCTTGTGCTTTATTTTGACAGTAAGTTGACCCACCTGGACTTCAAGTGTAGTTAAAGAAAACCCTACCTTATCCAGAGCATAATTTGTCTCTATGTCTGTTGCTATAAGAAGCCATATCTCTGGGGTTTGACAGTCACCAAAAGAGAGAGAAGACAGCCTAAGGGTCTCAGGCTGAAATTGCTTTTGCTTAGAACTATTTATCAATGTGCTTACTCTACTTTCTCAGCGTTTTCCTTCTGTGGCTTACTTTTGTAATGCAAATACCTTCAAGCCACCCCTGAGAAACCTGAATGTCTGAATTTGATGCTTCTTATGCTAACTTGGTGCCCTGTGTCCTTCAATTAGTATGTAGTTGGAATAACCAATATTTATCAAACAACTATTTGATGCTAAATTCTTAACAGACAAGACCTTATTTAATTTTATCACAAACCTGTGAGGTAAATATTAGTATCATTCTCATTTTACAGTTAGTAAAATGTATCATTACAGAAGTCAGTAATGATAATAAAGCCTCAATCATAATAAAGGTAGAAACTGAGATTTGAACCCAGTTTTTCCTGGTTAAAAAATATTTCAGCTTTCTTAGGAATTAAGTTCCTAGTGGTCTCTCTCTTCTCCTATTCCTACATTGCCCATGGATTTCTCTATTACATTAAAACAAAAGCAATGAAAGCAAAAATTAACAAGTGAGCCTATACCAAATTAAAAAGCTTTAATTTTCACAGCAAAAGAAACAGTGAACAGAGTGAAAAAGCATCTGACATAATGAGAGAAAATGTTTGCAAATTATATACCTGATAAGGAGTTAATATTCAAAATATATAAAAAACTCATCCAACTCAATAGCAAAAAAACAAACAATCCGATTAAAAGATGGACACATGAACTGAATAGACATTTTTCCAAAGAAGACATACGAATGGCCTACAGGTACATAAAAAGATACCTGACATCATTAATCATTAGGGAAATGCAAATCAAAACCACAATGAGATATCACCTCACACTGTTAGAATGGCTACTTGAAAATGATAAGAGATAACAAGTGTTGGCGAAGATGTAGAGAAAATGGAACCCTTGTGTACTATTGGTGGGAATGTAAAGTGATACAGCCACTATGGAAAACAGTATGAGAGTTCTTCAAAAAATTAAAAATAACAACTATCATATGATCCAGCAACCCCACTTCTGGATATATATCCAAAGGAAATTAAAAAAAAAATCTCAAAGAGATATCTGTACTCCCATGTTCATAGCAGCATTATTCATAATAGCCAAGATATGGAAACAACCTAAGTGTCCGTCAATGGATGAATGGATAAAGAAGATGTGAGATACACACACACACACACACACACATACACACACACAGAGAAATATTATTCAGCCATGAGAAAGAAGGAAATCCTGCCATTTGTGACAACATGGGTGGTCCTTGAGAGCGTTAAAGCTAAGTGAAACAAGACAGACAGAGAAAGACAAATATTGTATGATATCATTTATATGTGGAATCTTAAAAAGCCAAACTTATAAAAACAGAATAGAATGGTGGTTATTGGAGGCTGGGGGTGGGAAAAATGGGAAGATGTTGGTCAAAATCCAAACTTGCAGTTATAAAATGAATAAGTTCTGGGGACCTAATGTACAGCATAGTGATTATAGTTAATAATATGTATTATACACTTGAAAGTTGCTAAGAGAGTAGATCTTAAATGTTCTCGCTATGAAAAAAATGGTAATTTACAATAGGGTGGAGGTGTTATATAAGGCTTTAGTGGCAATTATTTTGTGATATATAAGAATATCAAATCAACAGGTTATACACCTTAAAATTATGTATGTCAATTATCTCTCAATAATGCTGGAAAAAATTCAGAACCGTGTTTAATTGATTAAGAACTTAGTAGATCCTCATTCAATAATTTTTGCTCTTTGCAGCCAATTTTGTAAAATAGCCTATTTGAAAAGTAAGATTTTTTTTTTGAGTAATTGGATATTTATAGAAACTTTTAAATCCTGCCCTTTTATTGAATATCTGATTCTTTTCTGGGTCCAATGTAATCACATGTGTCCTTAAAAGTAAAGAATATTTAAGAGAAAGATGTGACTATGGAAAAATGTTCAGAGAGATGCAACATTGTTGACTTAGAAGATGGAAAAAGGGAGCCATGAACCGAAGAATGTAGGTGACCTCAAAACAGATTCTCCTCTAGAGCATCTAGAAAGGAATGAGCCTTGCTAACACCTTGATTTTAACCCACTGTGACCCCATGTCAGACTTCTGACCTACAGACTGTAAAATAATACATTTGTGTTGTTTTAAGCCACAAAGTTTGAGGTAATTTTTTACAGCACTTATGCAAATCTAATAAATACTAGTTAGACACTTGGACAAGTCAAGGCCTATACTTGATTTCCCTCATCCAGACCTTCCCTAGATGTCTTTATCTTTACATTTTGATGTGCATTACCTAGAGGACTGGATACACTCCAGTTGTGGAACCAAACATGTCTGGAGAATAGTCCTCCAGACTTGGCTATTTGGTGAGGTTGTAGTTCTAGTCTTGAATTCAAGTGTTGCGCTCTCTACATCACAGACATATCTATTCTCTAAGAACTATACTTTTTGATGCATTCAACAAATTTTTTTATACCTATTTTGTGCCATTTCTGTGCTGGTTACTGGAACCCAGTGACGAGCAACATGGACAAACTCCCAACTCTCATGGAGTTTATACTCCAGAGCAAGAATCAGCAAACCATGGCCCAGGGATTAAATCAAGTCCACTACCTGTTTTTATAAATAAAGTTTTATTGGAACACAGAAGTGCCTGTTAATTTGCATTGCTAATGCTGCTTTCACATTGTAATAAGAGAGTGAAGTAGTAACAACAGAGACTGTATAGCCCATGAAGCCTATAATACATATCATGTGGCTCTTTACAGGAAAGGTTTGCCAATCCTTGCACTGGAGGGAAGACAATGAAATAAATATGTACGAATACGAAGAGTATTATGAAGAAGAAGTACAGAGTTCCCTGGAAGTGTCTTAGAGTGAGGGGATAACATTTAACCAACCTAGCATAACCAAAAATTAAAGGATATTAAGAGTTAGACAAATAAAGAAAGTGTGAGAGGTTAGGAAAAAGCATCCGAGATATAAGGAAGATCATGTGTAAATGCCATAAGATGAGAAAGGACATGGTATACTCGACATTAAGCTGGGGAGAGGAGAGTAAGTGGAAGAATAGCTCAAAATGACACCAACTCATGAAACATATTAGAGGCCATGTTAAGAGTGTTGGATTCCATACAAAAGACAATGGGAAGACAATGACTAGTTTTAAGCTGTTTCCCTGCCCAGTGCTTGATTATCTCCTTGACTTGAAACTCTGTCCTGATCCCCAGTTGCTTGGCTATGGTTCCTGTATCTACTTAGATCCTGCAAACTCTTCTTCCGGAGACCTTGATTTTGCTTTCTTGATAACAATACTCTAGATAGGTTGTTGCTGACTTTCTAAATGAATCTCACATCCTTTCTGTATTTTACCTATCTTCTTGTACCCACAGCTGACTCAGATTTCCTGATATGGGCTCTTATGTGGCCATTCCCCGGGTTACAGGTCATTGGCCTGCCATGGCATTCCTCACTTTCCTAAGTCTCTGCCCTCATTCTATTGGAGTCTAGTTCTGATCATGTAAAGGAAACAGACAAAACAACACAGACAAATAGACTGACAAGAGTTACCCTTAACTTCAAGTCCTGGCTTCCTATCTTCATGTCTGTGTGATGTAAATAAGATGTGACATTAAATGGCTCCTAAGCTTCTTCATATCTAAAATGATCACAGAATTCTTATGAGGATTAAAGGAAAAAGTATGCTGTGATAGATCAATTACATCAATGGACTCTGCTAAAGGCATCCCTATATCCACACCCTTTGCTGTCCCCCCTCACTCTGTAAATTTTTTGTCCCACTCTGACTTTTGACTTGACCCTGTGGCTTTCTTTGATCAACAGAGAGGTAACAAATGCAACATAAGCAGAGACTCCAAAATACACTCACGTGTTTCAGCTTCCTCTCTCACCTCTCAGCCTTCCCCATGAGAACATGCCTGGGATAGTCTGCTAGAGAATGAGGCAAGTGGAAGAGTTAAGTTAGCCAAGTTATCCCAGCCAAGGTGCCACCTATGCAAGACTGTCCTCCTAAGATCTGTAGAGCTG
Source organism: Ceratotherium simum simum (assembly GCF_057802395.1). Lineage (NCBI taxonomy): Eukaryota > Metazoa > Chordata > Mammalia > Perissodactyla > Rhinocerotidae > Ceratotherium > Ceratotherium simum. The sequence goes on from NC_141928.1 coordinate 17,985,650, forward strand.
CCTAGCCAACACATTGTTGACCACAGACACTTGAGTGAGCCCCACCAAGTCTAGTTCAGAACCGCAGAATTGACCAACTCTAGACTCATGAACAAAAATTAATGTTTATTTTACCTCTGAGGTTTTGTGGTTGATTGTTTCACAACAGTTTTTATAGCAGCAACTAACTGATCCATATACAGTAAGTGGGATAACACTGTGCCAAGCATATATTCAGTGCTGAATAAATGACAATCCCTCCCCCCACCACTGCCACCTGTGTGATGTAAATATCAGCAGGTGTCAATTCAGAGTATGCTCTCATTATTATATTGGTTGGGGTTGTGTTTCACTTCTGCTGGGTTTCCAGATAGCATGCTTCTAGACACACACAAGCACACACACACACACACACACTTGCAATTAAATAAACTGTGGGTCTCACCAACTACATTCTTAAATGAGTACCTGCTTGTTGCAGTCTAAGGGGCTCTCACCAAAGTCACCTCCAAATCCCATTTTCCTTTCTCTTTAGGTGCCCACCATAGCTCCCACATACCCCTTTGCCCAGCACAACTGAGCAAGCTACATCATGACAGGGTCAGCACAGCCTGGCTTCTGAAGTAGGTCTGGTTTCCAAAGAGACGTGTTATTAAAGAAACAATGCCTTTGTCTCTGCAACAGGGCTAAGTGCTGTTTACTTCCAGATGCTTTCCTGAAACACAGGGGAGGGAGTGCAGCTGCACGTCATTCGTGGAGTCGCTGCGACGGCATGGGGGGGTGGGCGGCACTCAGAGGAAATGACCAAGCTCATTCAGGGCCGGGGACATGATGCAATTTTCTGTCCCTGACAAAAAAAGAATTCAGTTTCCTTCTTCATTGGCCTGCACCTGCTCCAAACTTCAACATTCCTGTTTGTGTGAACAATACCATCCATTTCTCATTCACCTGATCATCTAAGCTTTATTTTGATTTCTCCATGTAAATGTCTACCTTGTTCCACTTTCTCACCCTCACACTGTTCCTTCTGATGGAGATAAGTATAGCCAAGTGACTCAGATCACAGGCTCCAGGAAAAAAACTGCTTTGGTTAGAATCATGTTTTGAACATTAATCTCTATTTGTCCTTGGACAATTGTCTTCTTCAAGACTCATTTTCATTATAATGATAGTACATTTAAAAAATAGTCTCTAAATTATAGGTGTCTTTTATAAAATAAATGAAATAATTCATTATTTACCTCAGTGTTTGACAAAGAGCAAGCACTAAGTAAATACTTGTTCTTATTCTATCATCATCATCATTTTGGGGTGTTTGTTTTAATTATTATCTTGACCGAGTCCTGGTATTTGTCTGACTAAATATCTCACATCTATTCTGCTCATCTCTCTGAATCTACCCTCTTAGTACTCCCCATATAAACCACCGTAGTAGCCTCTCTACTAGCTTCATCAGCTTTTCTCTCTACTTTCCAATACTTTCCACTGGCCCATCATTTCTCATAGGATAACTCCCATTCTTTGTAACACGACATATTAATTTTCTAGGGCTACCAGAGCAAAATATCACAAACTGAATGCCTTGAACAACATAAATTTAGTTTCTCACACTTCTGCAAGCTAGAAATCTGAAATCAAGATTTTGGCAAAGTGGCCATGCTCCCTCTGAAATCTGTAGGGGAATAATTCCTTGCCTCTTCCTAGCTTCTGGTAATTTTCCAGCAATCTTTGGTATCTTTGGTTTGTAGATGTATCACTCCAATCCCTTGCCATCACATGGGATTCTTACTATGTGCCTGCCGTCACATAGTTGTCTTCTTATAAGGATATCAGACATATTGGATTAGGAACCCACTCTATTCCAGTATGACTTCATCTGCAATAATCCTGCTTCCACATAAGATCACATTCTGAGGTACCAGAGGTTAAGATTTCAACATAATTTTTTTTTCATGGGGACACAATTCAACCTGTAATACATGGCTCTTCAGGCTCTGCCTCCATTTATATCACTTATTCTTAAAATATCAACATGGTCATCACAAGAAGCCTCAACTAAAGTTCACTTCACACCCATTAGGTTGGCTATTATCAAAGATAAACAAAGAAAGAAAGAAAATAACAAGTATTGGTGAGGATGTTGGCGAGGAGAAATTGGAACCCTTTTGCACTGCTGGTGGAAATGTAAAATGATGTGGCCACTATGGGCAACAGCAAAAAAACAAACATAGAATTACCTTATGACCTAATGATTCCACTTTGGGTATATATCCAAAAGAGTTGAAAGCAGGGACTGAAACAGACATTTATACAACAGTGTACATAATGGCATTGTTCACAAATAGCCAAAAGGTGGAAACAATACACATGTCCATTGATGGATGAATGGATAAACAAAATGTCATATGTATATATACACATACACACACACACAGACACACATATACATATATATATATACACACACGCATACATACATGGGATAGTAAGCATTCAGACTTGAAAAGGAATGAAATTCTGATGTACGCTGCAACATGGATGAACCTTGAAACATTACGCGAAGTGAAGTAAGACAGACGCAGAAGGACAAATATTATATGATTCCACTTACATGAGTTACTTAGAATGGTCAAATTCATAGAGACAGAAGTAAAATAAAGGTTACCAGGGACTGGGGTGAAGGGTGCAGAGAATGAGGAGTTACTGATTAACGGGTACAGAGTTTCAGTTTGTCATGATGAAAAAGTTCTTTAAATGGATGGTGGAGAATAATGCCAACGCACATAGTACCACTGAGTTATACACTTAAAATAGCTAAAATGGTAAATTGTATGTTATATATATTTTACCACAGTAAAAATTAAAAGCTACCCCTCATCTCCCACCTCAAAAAAAACAAAACAGAAATAAGTGAATGAATTCTACCTAGGCATCCAGAGGTATCTGCATAATTCATTTTTTTTTTAATTTAACCAACACATAGATAATGCATCTGTATGCTGGTCACTGCCCTAAGCAATATGTAAATATTAACTCATTTAATCTTCACAACACCTTATCATGTAGGTAATATTATTATACCCATTTTTCAGATGAATACACTGAAACACAGAGAGGCAAAGTAATTTTCCTAAGATTGACAGCTTGTCTGTGGCCGAGCAGGATTAGAGAAGTAGTCTGGCTCTAGAGTCTGGACTCTTAAGTCTCACAGCTCAGGTCATGCTCATCACTTCCATAATCAAGATATTCAGGGGATCCAGGTTATGTGCAGTAAAGTTAATACCACTCTATTTTTTATGAGGGCTCTCAAATCAACCCCATCCTATATTTATTCCTATAACTATTTATTCCTATATTTATTCCTATATATTCTTTTTTTTTTTAACATCATTATACTTCTATTTCTGCATAGATTACATCATGTTCACCACCCAAATACTAATTACAACCCTTCACCACACACAGGTACCGAATTATCCCTTTCACCCTCCTCCCTCCCCCCTTCCCCTCTGGTAACCACCAATCCAATCACTGTCCCTATGTGTTTGTTTATTGCTGTTATTATCTACTACTTAATGAAGGAAATCATGTGGTATTTGACCTCTGACTTATTTCACTTTGCATTATGCCCTCAATGTCCATCCATGTTGTCACAAATGGCTGGATTTCACTGTTTCTTATGGCCGAGTAGTATTCCATTGTGTATATATACCACATCTTCACCTCACGCACGTCAGAATGGCTATAATTAACAAGACAGGAAACAACATGTGTTGGAGAGGATGTGGAGAGAAGGGAACTCTCATACACTGCTGGTGGGAGTGCAAACTGGTGCAGCCACTATGTAAAACAGTATGGAGATTTCTATATATTCTTACAATCTTTCATGTTCCTTATTGAAATGAAAGGACCTCTTGCTTGTATTCTTTTCTTTTTTTTTTTTTTTAATTTTTTGTTTATTGCAGTAACATTGGTTTATAACATTGTAAAAATTTCAGGTGTACATCATTGTACTTCTATTTCTGCATGGACCACATCATGTTCACCACCAAAATACTAATTACAACCCATCACCACACACATGCACCGAATTATCCCTTTCATCCTCCTCCCTCCCCCCTCCCCTCTGGCAACCACCAATCCAATCTCTGTCCCTATGTATCCGTCCATTGTTGTCACTATCTACTACTTAATGAAGGAAATCATACGGTATTTGACCTTCTCCCTCTGACTTATTTCACTTTGCATTATACGCTCAATGTCCATCCATGTTGTCACAAATGGCTGGATTTCGTCGTTTCTTATGGCTGAGTAGTATTCCATTGTGTATATATACCACAGCTTCTTTATCCATTCGTCCCTTGATGGGCACTTAGGTTGCTTCCAAGTCTTGGCTATCGTGAATAAGGCTGCAATGAACACAGGGGTGCATGTACCTTTGCAAATTGGTGTTTTCGAGTTCTTTGGATAAATACCCAACAGTGGAATAGCTGGATCATATGGTAGTTCTATCGTTGATTTTTTGAGGAATCTCCATACTGTTTTCCATAGTGGCTGCACCAGTTTGCACTCCCACCAGCAGTGTATGAGAGTTCCCTTCTCTCCACATCCTCTCCAACACATGTTGTTTCCTGTCTTGTTAATTATAGCCATTCTGACGGGCGTGAGGTGATATCTCATTGTAGTTTTGATTTGCATTTCCCTGATAATTAGTGATTTTGAACATCTTTTCATGTGTCTGTTGGCCATCTGTATATCTTCTTTGGAGAAATGTCTGTTCAGGTCTTTTGCCCATTTTTTAATTGGGTTGGTAGTTTTTGTTGTTGAGATGCATGAGTTCTTTATATATTTTGGAGATTAAGCCCTTATCAGATGTATGGTTTGCAAATATCTTCTCCCAATTGTTAGGTTGTCTTTTCGTTTTGTTGATGGTTTCCTTTGTTGTGCAGAAGATTTTTAGTTTGATGTAGTCCCATTTGTTTATTTTTTCTATTGTTTCTCTTGCCCGGTCAGACGTGGTGTTTGAAAAGATGTTGCTAAGACCGATGTCGAAGAGCGTACTGCCTATGTTTTCTTCTAGAACTTTCACAGTTTCAGGTCTTACATTCAAGTCTTTAACCCATTTGGAGTTAATTTTTGTGTATGGTGTAAGGTAAGGATCTACTTTCATTTTTTTGCATATGGCTATCCAGTTTTCCCAACACCATTTGTTGAAGAGACTTTCTTTTCCCCGTTGTATGTTCTTGGCTCCTTTGTCAAAGATTAGCTGTCCATAGATGTGTGGGTTTATTTCTGGGCTTTTGATTCTATTCCACTGATCTGTGTGTCTGTTTTTGTGCCAGTACCATGCTGTTTTGGTTACTATAGCTTTGTAGTATATTTTGAAATCAGGGAGTGTGATACCTCCAGCTTTGTTCTTTTTTCTCAGGATTCCTTTAGCTATTCGGGGTCTTTTGTTGTTCCATATAAATTTTAGAATTCTTTGTTCTATTTCTGTGAAAAATGTTGTTGGAACTTTGATAGGGATTGCATTGAATCTATAGATGGCTTTAGGAAGTATGGACATCTTAACTATGTTAATTCTTCCAATCCAAGAGCACGGAATATCTTTCCATTTCTTTGTGTCTTCTTCAATTTCTTTCAGAAATGTTTTATAGTTTTTGGTGTACAGATCTTTCACCTCTTTGGTTAAGTTTATTCCTAGGTATTTAATTCTTTTTGTTGCAATTGTAAATGGGATGGTATTCTTAATTTCTCTTTCTGCTACTTCGTTGTTAGTGTACAGAAATGCAACTGATTTTTGTATGTTGATTTTGTATCCTGCAACTTTACCATATTCGTTTATTACTTCTAAAAGTTTTCTGGTGGATTCTTTAGGGTTTTCTATATATAAAATCATGTCATCTGCAAATAGTGACAGTTTCACTTCTTCCTTTCCAATTTGGATCCCTTTTATTTCTTTCTCTTGCCTGATTGCTCTGGCTAGGACTTCCAATACTATGTTAAATAGGAGTGGTGACAGTGGGCATCCTTGTCTAGTTCCTGTTCTTAGAGGGATAGCTTTCAGTTTTTCACCATTGAGGATAATATTAGTTGTGGGTTTCTCATATATGGTCTTTATTATGTTGAGGTACTTTCCTTCTATACCCATTTTATTCAGAGTTTTTATCATAAATGGATGCTGGATCTTGTCAAATGCTTTCTCTGCATCTATTGAGATGATCATGTGATTTTTGTTCTTCATTTTATTAATGTGGTGTATTACGTTGATTGATTTGCGAATGTTAAACCATCCCTGCATACCTGGAATAAATCCCACTTGATCATGGTGTATAATCTTTTTAACGTATTGTTGTATGCGATTTGCTAGTATTTTGTTGAGGATTTTCGCATCAATGTTCATCAGTGATATTGGCCTGTAATTTTCTTTTTTTGTGTTGTCCTTGTCTGGTTTTGGTATCAGGGTAATGTCAGCTTCGTAGAATGAGTTAGGGAGCTTCCCCCCCTCCTCAATTTTTTGGAAGAGTTTGAGAAGGATAGGTATTAAGTCTTCTTTGAATGTTTGGTAGAATTCACCAGGGAAGCCGTCTGGTCCTGGACTTTTATTTTTGGGGAGGTTTTTGATTACTGTTTCGATCTCCTTACTGGTGATTGGTCTATTCAAATTCTCTACTTCTTCTTGATCCAGTTTTGGAAGGTTGTATGATTCTAAGAATTTATCCATTTCTTCCAGATTGTCGAATTGGTTGGCATATAGTTTTTCATAGTATTCTCTTATAATCTTTTGTATTTCTGAGGTGTCTGTTGTAACCTCTCCTCTGAACATTTTCTGAAGTTTCCTACTTATGTGATTTTGCCCACATTATTTGTCCTGGTTATCTATTTCTATGTAACAAACTACTGTCTAATTTTTTATACTACGTAACAGCCATTTGGTTTTTCTCAACATTTTATGGGTCAGAAATTTGGAAGTGCTTGGTTGGGCAGCTTGTCTCTGATCCATATGGCACCCACTAGGACAGCTGAGGCTGGAAGGTACACTTCCAAGATGAAGGCTTCTTAAGACACATATCTGGTACCTCGTTACTACTGGGCATTTCTCTCTCTCTCTGCATCTGTCTGTCTCTGTCTTTGTCTCTCTCTCCACATGGCATCTTATCATTCTAATATAAGATGACTCCACTGGCTTGGGCTACTCACAGGAAAATGGTCTTCAGCATAGTCAAACTTTTTACATGATGACTGGCCTTCAAGAGGCAGAAAGAAGAAGCTGCCTAAACAGTTATGGTTCTCCCTAGAACTGGTACAGCATCCTTCCTACCATATTCAAGTTGGTGAAGAGAGAAGCTCCACCTCCTGGTGGAATCATTGCAAGGTTATGTTGCAGAAGAGCATGTGGAATGAGAGATATCATTGTGACCACCTTTGTGTAATGCAAATTCTTATTATCTATATCTAGTTGGAATCAGATAGATAGATAGGCGGGTTTTTATGTATCTATTAGACAATACTTTTTGTCATACTCAGCCATGTAAGTAGCAGGAACTCAACTTCCTTCCTTCCTTCCGTCCTTCCTTCCTTCCTTTCTTCCTTCCCCCCCACCTATTATTGTGACTAAACATATTTTCACATTTTTGTGGTTATTTCTAGTGTACTCTGGATGAGTAGAGAATGCCTTTAGGTTTCCTCATCCTGATGCGTTCTAACTTCCAAACATAATACAATTAAAAAAAATCAAGGCATTAGGGCCAGATTTCTTGAAGGCACCTCATATTGAAAAAGAATCCAGTTCAGTATCCTCAGTCTCACATTTTAAGGTTCCTTGAAATGGGTCTCACTCACTTTTCCAAATGTACTTCCTACTTTTTCTCACTATTCCAGCTTTAAAGCTGCTCCCCATCTGTACCACACACTGTGCTCATCAGAGCATTTGATATTCACTTATTTACCCTTCAGGCGCTCATCTCCCCCATAAAGCTTTCCTGACTCTCCCCTTCCCAAGCTGAGTTCCTCCATCACTCCCTCTAGTAGCACCTAGAGCTGATACCATTCCCTTTAGGATCCAGTTTTGTAGCACTTGCATTTTCTCTCTTGTTGTCTTCAAATGCAAACAATTCCTTCTGGGCTAGGATGACATTTAGTTCATTTGCATATTATTTCAGTTCATAGGAAGGAGTTTAGAACACATTAAGGACTCAATAAACATTTGTTGAATGGTGCACCCATTTCTAATCCTCCACCTTTACCTACCCCCTCAAATGCTAACTCATTCTTGTCACTTTAGCTTTGAGTTATTGTGGTAGCTGGTATTTTCAGATGCCAACATGTTTCTCTCTCTGTTTTTTCTCTGCTAATGGAATGTGTGTTCTCAAATCCTAAGAGTGATCACGTGACACAAGTCTGAATAAAACAAGCAAACAGGTGAATAAACGAATGAATGAATATTCTACCTTTCTGACCACCATAATTATTTTGAGAACAGGTGCATGAATCAAACATAGTCTTGCTTCCCTGGGACTTTTTGGCTTGGAAATACTGTCTCTTTTCTTGGTTGTCATGGTACCAGAAGAATGCAAATCAGGTTGGCAGTTGCATTCTCCAGGAGTCCATGGATGGAATTTGTTTAAAAATGTAGAAGAGTCAATACATACAGAAAGAGCAAATGTGAAAATAAGCATATGGGATAAATAGTTTGAGGCCTAGATCAGGATGTGCCTGCTCTCCACTTTTCCTCTGTACTATCATTTATGGGAATCTCAGATTGGCTTAATGTTTGAATTCCTCTACATGCTATGGAACTATTCCTAATAAGAAACATTATTCCTTGATACTTCTCTATCTGCTGCCAATCTAAAATATTCCCTTTGGTTTTTCCTTCTGAATTTACCAATTTCTGAAACCTAGATTAAGATCCCCCATCCGTAGAGTGAAATCTTCCTCAAGCTTGCCCACTCACTGTTTCTCTGCATGCTCAGGAAGTGGGGAGGGTTCTGTGAAGCATTGTGCCCTTGATTGGAAGAGATCTTGGAATGGAAGACAGTATAAAAGAGCAATAAAAGTTTAGAGAATGTGCAAAAAACTACAAGTGGTTGCAAAAAATATAGCACATTTGTTCTTAAGATATTATCTATGTATTTAATAATGATGAACACTGTATAATAACAAAAGAAATGCTTATGAGATGTTTTAGCAAAGCAGGGCATAGAGTTGCATACATACCATAATTACAATGTAAAATAATGGGTATTAACTTAAAACTGGTGAAAAAGATAGAAAAATAATCTCTTACTTTCAGTGTGGTAGGATTATGGGTGAGATTCTTTTTCTTCTGTAAATACTTACATTACTTTTACAGTTTAAATAAATGAAACATTTTTCCCTCTATTTTCCCAATTTTCTACATATGCGTGGGTGGGTGGGTTGGTGTGTGGCAGGTGAGAGTGGGAGGCAGAAGATGTAGACCCAGCGTCTCATCTCCACTACTTATTATGGCATCTTAGCAAGATTCTATCATTAATCTTGGTTTCACCATCTGTAAAATAATGGTGAATGAAGTTGACCTGAATTCCAAATGCAAAGCCTACTTTTCTGAATTTAAATAAATTATGTGCATCAAGTGTTCACTTACTAAACTTTTTGAGCTATTGTGTACTTCCCCAAAGAATAGATCTGCTTCCATGTTCTTGATACGCATGAACCACTCATATTTTTCCTCAAGGATATCAGCAGGGCAAGTATACTAAATTCTGATTACCTAGACTGGGCTTCAGTGTTGGAGATATGATATGGAATAGTTATTTGAGACTGTGGTGAACTGGAACATGTGTCTTTGGCCAAAAGAGAAAGCAATTGCTCATCTTGAGCTGATAATTGCCAAGGCAGAATGTTGGCTCAGAGATGTTCAATCTTCTAATTTCTTAGAAGAAACTGTGAAAATCTAGATTTCTTTCATTTTTTAGATGTTATATATTAACTCAAATTACTACAATACAGAACAACATTCACAAGTCTTAGAAAGACATCTTTGGGATAAATCCAGTCCTTGGACTATGCATTTGCAATCTCTCAATTATATGAAATGTAGAGCCCCTTTCAGGTCTATGATTGATTGGAAATTAATTGGTCTTTATTTCTTTGAGGTGTATTAGAAGGGCAGGTGCATTGGACAGTTTGTTTTTATTACTCAGCATCCATTCACTTTCCTTTTGTAAAAATCCCAGATTTTATTTGGAAATGGACATCTTTTCTCCTCTCTGAATCTATATGTTCCACTGAAGTTGAGTCCATCTGTAGCTCTAAGGATGGCTTAAGGAAATCAATGCTGTATTCCAATGGCAAGATTGTTTCAGGCATAGACACATGGCCCAAGCCAAGCCAATAAGAAACTAAGGAACTAAATCCTGGGACTTTTTTAAAGCTATCAGGAAAGGATAGCCATTCTTTTCTCTGCTAGATAGGAAAAAAGAAAGCAGTAGTCCTGGAAGATACCGGAAGCAATATTGGAACCACGGGGCAAGAAATACTCTAAGAGAATAGAGTCAAAATAGAGGAAGCAAAGACAACTGGGAGGGAAATAATGGATCTTCATGGTATGATTTATGCCCCTATATCCAGCATTGTCTGAAGCTAGTAACCCTGGATTTTCTATCACAGGATCCATTAAATCTTTTTAACCTAAGCTAATTTGCACTAGGTTTCTGTTAATGGCAAAAAGTTCAAGCTGCTACACAGAGGAATTGAGGTGGGATGGGAGAATCTCCTTAGTCCTGAATTTCCTCATTGCTTACACTCAGGGAAAAAAAAAAGAGGCCGTGATAATAGCACTGTTTCTCCACCTCTAAGACGTTGGTGGATGTCTTTACTGAAGCATGGCTAGGCATAATGTCACCATGTCCCAGCACCATTTCCAGATGTTACTCTTTTGAATAAACATTGTCAGCACCTTCTCTTTGCACAGTGGAAAAGGAATGTTATTTTTCTTTCATCCCTCTTGCCATATCCCCCTGCAGAACCATTTCCATTTAGTGAAGTAGAGAGGGACCCAGCCGTTTGCGTTCCTGTTATGAATGTGGTGCTTGAAATGCCAGAGTAAATGACATGAGACGCAGGGCTTCATTACTCCTCAGCTCACCCAGACTCAGGCTTCCCAGGACCCAGTGATAGTTTGCTGCCAGAAAGAAACATTTGAATTTCAATGTGTCAAGTCTCTCTTGCTGAACTTTCCACGTTTCTGGCTGAAAATGGCTTTTAGAAATCTTTTGAACATCCCGGTGACTCAGCTTTCTACCTACTACCAATGCCTAATAGTAAATTGGATATATGTTTTTCCAGGTTGTAACAAATGAAAGAGTAGATAGTTAAGGGAAGAGCATGAGTCTGCAATTACAAACTATTCAATAAATAAGAACATTTCACATTTCAGATGTGGCAACATGGAAGGTGGAAAGAGGAAAGTGGAAAGGTAGAAAAGGGGAGGAGCAGAGCATTGGGCCTCTGAAGGCCAAGTTTGAGTTTCTGCTCCACCCTTTCCTAAAGAAGCAAATTTGATGAAGCTGCCAAACCTTTTCCCAGCCTTAGTATCCGCTTAAAATGGGAATGATAATGATGCCTACCTTCACAAAATTGCGATATATAAATTTCATTAAATTGGGAGCTATTATTAATCACAACCATTTTGCAATGAAGAATTAGGACTAAGAAAGGGAAAATTTATTTATTCATTTGACACGTATTTAAGATGAACCTTAACAGTTAAAAAAAATATCACATCTGGAGTTGGAATGCCTAGATTCAAATTCTTGTCCTAGTCATTGATAACTATATGACCTAGAGTTTAATTTCTTGGACCTCTCCTTTCTTTTCTATAAGAGGATCTACCTCATAGGGTTATTCTAGTGAGAATTTATGAGATTAAAATCATTAAGTTTTCAGGACTGTGGCAGTCTCATAGTAAGCATCTAACAAGTGTTGTGTTATTACTTTTATTGATAATTGTTGCTATTTAGTAGCTGCTACACTTTGCAGAGTCTCAGACACAGTGCTCAAGGAAAGACAATAGAATGTGGCTGCTTTGAGTTGAGGTTCTGAGTTTGTATTGAACAACTTGATTTTTCCACTCTCTAGCCTTGGGTCTTTGGGCAAATCACTTCACTTCACTATGTTTTGGTTTTCTCACTTCTAAAATTGGAATAATAATAACACATAGTTTTATAGGGCAGATATGAAGATTATAAAAGAATTATTCCACGTAAATCTCTTAGTAGAACCCCTAATATACAATACAGAATACTCAGTTATTCTTACTATTATTACCATTATTAACAACAATGGCTTTTTTCAACGTCATATAGGAAATCAGAAGCATAAATGGGGAGTTTGTTCATATTACTACGTAAAATGCTGTTGATCAACTAGGCTTCAAATTCACATCTGACTCCAAAATCCACATTGTTGCCATTACACCATATTGTCTCTCTTTTTAAGAAGATGAACAGCAGAGCAAAGCCAAAGGCAATTTTAGATTTATTTTACTGTCATTTCAAACATATCAATGCAGGGTGTCATATCACTTTTGAAATGTATATATTTTTAAAAAGAAACAAAAAATGGCTATAATAACCACCAACTGCTTGCAAAGTAAATTGTGCTAACCCCTCTGCTCCCCATTTACAAACATATTTGGATTACATCTGGAACAAAATCATTAGTGGCAGGAAGACAGATGTTCTTCAAAGTTCGGGTGTGCATGTAGACATAGAATATTGATGGTGTGTTATTTACTCATTTGATTCTTTACTCTTTTCCAAAAAGATGGATTTTGAGCTTTTTCAAGATTAATTTCTTCTTTCTTTGTTTCCCAAGGTGACAAATCAAAGTTCACTCCAGGAACTTGCAAAGTATACCATGGTGGGAGAAATCCGTCAGACGTGGAATAATATTAATAACTAGTATTGTGCAGCTGTCAATCAGCGTAGTGTCTTTTCTCAGAAATAATTTAAGAATCTTCTTCAAACCAAAGTAGTATGTATACGTCAACAAAAGAATAATGTACACTGCTATTAATAGACTGACAAATATAGCAAATTTTACTTTATCTTAAATATAATTTATTAAAGTAAAATGAAAATTTAATTGGGTTCATTCTTAAAACATATACTCAAGGGAGAGGATACATACAATATAATAATCTATGATTAAAGAAAGCACATATGTGCCATGGATGATACAAACAAATAAGAAATTTGATGAGGGTGGGAATAGAAGAATATGAAGCAATGTCTTTGAGGTTTATCTGTTTAGACTACTATAAATCCCAAAGTTATTTAATGGAATACATTGGAATTTGTTCTACCCTCATATAGTTAACTACTGAAAGTGAAACATGTTTTCTTCTCAACAGAAACATAACAGTTATATTGCTTGCTAGAGCCCATTATCAGACTACCATATATATTTCCTTGTGGATACTAATCAATGAATGTGTTCTTCGTGTCTTCTCTGCTTCTACAGAGAAGAAATGAATCCCAACTTATGTAGTAAAATGCTTTGGAAGCCAGGGAGGGAAGAATGTTGGTAATGTCCAGTAGATGAGCTGTTGCCGGAGATCAAAATTGGCCACCACAAAATATATCTCTTTACCTTGATTATTTTCTCTGATGGATATTTGACCTCTCCCACTAACTGCCTAAATGAATTTAACTCTGGGTGTGGATAGACTGGCAGGGTCCTCGCTAAGCCCATTCTTAACAAAGTTCTTTTTACCAAACTTTTACATTTGTAAGGGAAATCTCCATTTGTAAAGTTATCTCCCCCTCTGTGCTGGGAAGAGGGGGAGATGACCTCATCTCTGGAAACTCTCATCAGTAAGGAAGGAGAGGATTTAAATCTACATACCCTTGATTGCTGTGCTTTCTGGTAATCTCCCAGAGCTCTCTTCCTCCCCACCCCCAACATCCTCCTTTATCTACCTGAATATGCTATTTAAGGTGAAAAACCTCTGCCATTTGTAAAGAAACTCAGTTTCCCTGGTTTCTCCCATGTATACATGTTATTAAACTGTTTAATTTTCTCCTACTATTCTGTCTCATTTCAATTTAATTTGTAGACCAGCCAGAAAGGACCCAGAGTGGGTAGAAGATGCTCTTCCTCCCCCTTCACTGTTGTGGACTGAATATTTATGTCATCCAAAAATTCATGGGTTAAAATCATAACCCCCAATGTGATGACATTGGGAGGTAGGACTTTGGGGACAAAAATAGGTGGAGACTTAATGATTGGGAATAGTGTTCTTACAAAAGAGAGCTCTCTTGCTCTCTTTCCACCATGTGAAGGTACAGCTGGAAGACAACCGTCTGGAAACCAGGAAGAGGACTCTCACCAGACTCTGAATCTGCCAGCCCTTCATCTTGGATTTCCCAGACTCTAGAACGGTAAGAAATAAATATTTGTTGTTTAAGCCACCAACTCCACGGTATTCTGTCGTATGGTATATGCTATGTAATAGTGAAGGAAGTAAATTATATTAAAAATTTAAAAGTTAATACCTTAGAGACAGGCACCTCCACACCCTAAGGATTCCTGGTATAAGGGGGAACGTTTATCGATCCTGACTGACTCTATTCATAGAAGACTCGCCCTAAACTGTTCGGGGAAAATTGAGAACAAGAGAGTGCTCCAGAGGGATAAGTTTGGGAGGGTCGGGGTGGAGGGGGTCCAGATGGGGACGCGTGTGTGTAACCTGATAATTGCTTCGCGCCATAGCAATTCGCGCCATAAAATGTAACTGTTTAAATGTTTTAAATTAGCCAATCATGTAAGACCGCGCCAACCTTTTCCCGCTTTATGCTTCCGAATCCTATAAAAGAGCTTGCCCCTTAAGGTTCGGGGTCGACCCCTCTGTCTCCTGCGAGAGATACGTGTCGACCCGGAGCTCCGCTTAATTAAAACCTCGTGCATTTGCATCAAGCTCGGTCTCCTGTGTCTGTGGGTCCGCGCCTTCCCGAGACTGGAGTTGGATTTCCTTTTTGGAATCCTACAATAGCAGCCCAAACCGACTAAGACAGGAGCCAAACCAAAGTAATGTTTTTTCCATTATGCATTACATATTTTCCTTTGCACATTTTCTCATGCTGTTGCTCAATTTGGAGTACATTTTCCACTCATTTCTGCATCTCTAACGTGTTCCAATCTTAAAGTTCGAAACTAAATTGCACTCTATCTAGGGAGCTTTCTCCAAATCTCCCATTTGAGTTAGAACTTTCTTCACCTTTGATCTCAAAGCACTTTGTCTATTCCTATATTTTTAAGATTTAGTAAATTGAATATGAATTTTTTGCTTACATGCTTATCTTTCAAATTTATCTGTAACTTCCTCAAGAGAAAAGGCCATGATTTATTCATCTTGCTCAACACCACACACATCACATAGTAGATATTCAGCAAAACCTCATTGAGAGGAAGAATACATGTGTCGATGCAAAATAACCGATGACCATTCTATAGATAAGAGAAATAAGGTGAGTTTTACTTGAGTCAGGATGAGGATTATAATCCAGGAAGGCGTTAGAAAGCATTCCGGAGAAGCATGGTTTTCGGTACAGTCTTATATCTTTCTAAAACAAAGAACATACATTAAACACACCCAGCATACGTTTTCACCAAAGTTCCAAAGAGGTATTTTGTTGCAAATTAACAGGTCAACACGACCCTGATGTCAGGAAATGAACTAATCCTGCATTACCAATAGGGCATAGGAGGGGAAGTATGCATTCTTATCTTAAGGGAGTGCATTCTTTACTTTAATCTATAAGCAGATGCACAATATATGTTTAATAGGCCATAAGTCAGGCTTTTTAGTTCAAGCTGAATCAGTTTTGAACTTGAATAGTTACCCCATATACCTCAATATGTGAAAATATCTTGTCACATTTTTTTTTCTTTATATTAAGCATCTTATATCATCTAGCCCAGTGACT
This sequence comes from Ceratotherium simum simum, assembly GCF_057802395.1. NCBI lineage: Eukaryota > Metazoa > Chordata > Mammalia > Perissodactyla > Rhinocerotidae > Ceratotherium > Ceratotherium simum. Next base: position 18,001,603 of record NC_141928.1, read on the forward strand.
AACACATAACAGGAGTAAATGAATGTTAGGTAAATATTGACATTTGAATATTGACCAAACAAAGTAGATTTCCATTGTTGCACAAACCTTATGGTTAGGGTAAGCCATTTTTCAATTTATCATGATTCAGTTCACAAAATTAGCCCTTTTGGAGTCTTTTTGTCTTTCGACCTTCTCAAGTCTACTTCCAAGAGGCCATTTGTTCCCCAGAAATATTTGTTATTCAGGGAAAATAATGCCCTGGGGTGACTGTGTAATAAACGACAAAAATCCAACACGGTCTTTCCACCCCCAATCTACTGCCAAGGGTTTTTTCCTATAGCCCATTGTGCTCAAAACACAAAATAATTGTATTAACTGGGGACTTTTGGGGGATGATTTTTTTTTTTATTTAAAAGAAATGTTAATTTGCTATTAAATCTCTTGTTGAAAGACTAATAGCTTAATGAACGCATTAAACATGTGCAAATTAGGTTTTTTTTGAATGCATTACTTAGCTTCAGATTGAAAGGGGGTGATACATCATCGTCATCTCTGCGGGAATTAATGAGGCATTAGGCCGTCTCCTGTCATGGAGGTCAGACTTATGAACGATCTGCTGAATTGCACATGCGAACCTTGTCCTGCTCTCTCTTTCCACCCACCACATGCATCTTTTCTGGGCCTCTTTCTTCTGCAGCCTGAGCTTTGGTACTTGAAATACAAATGTCAGTTCACCATCAGTTTGGAAGTGAGAAGTAGTCTATTGCAAGTGAAAAATGTTGTTTACCGTTACTAGAAAAGAGGGTGGAACAATGAGTGCATATATTAACATCACAGGGGATGGGTTTGGTAGTCATTCAATTGCCATCTTGCCCTGTGAAGACACATAACTTCTCTCCATTTCCCTCAATCACCCACTCACTCTCAGATATCTACATTAAAATAAAGAGCCCAAGGCAAGGCAAGCTATCTTAACTATAATAAGTGGCAAGGTGTACTCAACTCAACAGCTTTTGTCACCAGCTCTCAATCTCTCCCCATCACAAGCATAGCTTTCTCTGCCTGCATTTTTTGATATATTTGCCTTATTCTGCAGTTCCCAAGTCAGCAGTTCCAAACCTCTAGGAACAAGCAGCATTTAAAAGCCATCAGTTTAACTCCATGACGTGAACTATCTCTTACTTGCATTTATTTTTATAATTAGCGGGTATGACATTTAATTCTGTTTCAAGAATCTTTGATAAATTTTCTGTGTATCTTGAAATAATTGAAGATGTCATGGCCTATTCAAAAATCAGGGATGGGGCCGGCCCCGTGGCTTAGCGGTTAAGTGCGCGCGCTCCGCTACTGGCGGCCCGGGTTCGGATCCCGGGCGCGCACAGAGGCACCGCTTCTCTGGCCACGCTGAGGCCGCGTCCCACATACAGCAACTAGAAGGACATGCAACTGTGACGTACAACTATCTACTGGGGCTTTGGGGGGGAAAAAAAAGGAGGAGGATTGGCAATAGATGTTAGCTCAGAACCGGTCTTCCTCAGCAAAAAGAGGAGGATTAGCATGGATGTTAACTCAGGGCTGATCTTCCTCACAAAAAAAAAAAAAATCAGGGATGGAGATCACTAGTGTAGACATTAGATTAGCCATTCAAATAACATCTGTGCAGGACACGGAAACATTATAACAATGTTAACTGATATTTCTTTTACACTTTAAAAAGCATTGCTTACCTCTGCATGGCTTCTTTAAGAAGATATGTTTTTACATATATATTCTACCCCACAACACAAAAATTTTCCCAGCCTGCTCAGCTAGAATCACAAAACTTCAGGCTCTAATCTGTGCCTCTCACAAGCCACAAAATTTGCCCATTGTCTTCCAAGCCCATTTCAATTCATGATTCATATTTATTGCATGCTGGCTCCTCTTTTACGACACAGCCCCCCATTCCAGCAATTCTCTTTCAGGTAACTTAGGGTAGTTCACCTTTAGATTCAGTATAAGTCCATTCTATTCAGCTTTAGTGGTTTCTAAAAGCAAATTTGGGACACGTATGTTCATGTCCATTATCAAGGACATAGTTAAAGGTAAGTTGAGGAATCGCATACTCTTCATCTAACTGACAGCTTTTTTTTTTTAATAGACACATACTTCATTAGTTAACATTCTTTTGGTTGTAAGCAACAGAAACTGACTCTGCCTAGTTTATTAGAATAAAAGGGGGCTAATTTGTTAGAAGGGAAATGGAGTGGTTCACAAAATGTGAGACGAGGTTGAATAATCAAGACTTAGGAGTTAGGAGTAAGGGCAGATCCTAAGATCTCAGCAGTTGTAGCTCCTGGATCTTCTCTTAGGACACTGCTAATACTATGACTACATTTCTGAGATTCATAGAACCTATGGTTTTGAGAATCTGACTTGCATACAGGTCATTCCAGGACACATATCTCCACCTTGATCAATAAGCTGTGGACGAGGAGGTAGGATCACTCAGTAGAAAAAAAGATTCTGGGGGTTAGACCCTCTGTATTGAGGACCTTGCCAGAGAAAAATATGAGTAGGACAGTCTACTACATGCATCGCGTTATGGAAGTATGCACGGAATGCTTCCTTTCAGTAGCCATATAAGGTCCACAATTCAGCTAAGCCCCCCACACCTCTCCCCGCCCTCATGGCCACATTTTCTTCACTACTGCATTTAATGTATAAGAATGGCAAGGTCCAAAGGAAGAAAGTTCCTTTGTTTTTTCTGGAATTGGGAAATAAGAGTTGATTTGACTTCAAAAGTCCAGTTATTTACTTTTATCCCATTCTCCATAATTAATATAAAAAGAAAGAGAAATATTAATGTATATCAGATGATTTTCAAGATGTAAGGTCTTACAACTATGAGACTCTGAAGATCAAGGGATGATCATTTCAGAGTATCCTTTTTGAATATCAGCTGTTTTGGAGGTGACGAGAAAAATTCACCTAAATGGTGAATATTGCTTCTTAAATGATAACACTGACAATGTCAAATATTGATCCCTCATACTTCATTGATATATTTTAGTGCTTCTCCCCTAAGTATAAAACTAATATATATTCAATGGAGAAACATTGAGACTAAAATGCACAAAATACAAAAGCATTTACGCATGACCCGCTCTGTTCCCACATTGGCATTGCCACTATGTTCTTCATAATTTGTGTACTATTTTGTAACCTTTATTATTAGTCTTATTATTATTTTCACTCAACGATATGTTGTGGATCTCGTACAATGACAATACTATTCTTCTAAAACATTCATTATTATTATTATTACTATACATGTAGTGTATAGTAATAATAAAGTAATTAGAGTATACAAAGAAGCAAAAAGAAAAGTCACCAAGAATCCTACCACTCAGTGATGACTTCTTTAAAAACAATGTGGTATACATTCTTTCAGATTTATTATAAAATGACTTTAATGTTTGAAGACCATTCCACTACATGAATATACTTTAATCTACTTAATATTTCCTTCTCATTGAGTATTCAGTTTATTTTCAGGTTTCTTCTCAATAACACCACTGTGATTATCTGCTTTATGTATATTCTGTGTGTATTCTTTTCCTAAGATGTTTTTCCAGTTACATTCCTAAAAAGTGGAATTGTTTGTTAATGATACATGCATTTTTAAGCTGCCTCTTGGTACATTTTTTCATATTTGTTTTCAAAGTTCCTTCAGATTTATTACATCATTTGATTCTCTCAATTGTGCTGTGAGGGAGGCAAGTGAGACATCATTATCCTCTTTCACAAGTGGGAAGACTGAGATTCAGAGTTCTGCCCAGATCATACAACCCTTAAGTGGCAAAGCCTGGCATCTATTACAAGTCCTTTGTCTCCAATTCATATTTAAACACAGATGTGCTGCTGACAGAGTAAAGATTCAGTTCTAATCCTAAAAGAAAAACATGGCATAATAAGAAAGCTGTGTTTATTGTCTATCTATCCTGTACCAGGCACTCTGTTTGATTATTTTAGATACAGGCTCTCATATAATCTGAACAGCAAACTTGTGCGGTTGGTTTTATTGTCTCCTTTACAGATTACAGGACAGAGGATTAGTGAGGTTAAGTAACTCCCTCAAAGACACAGACCAAAGAGGTGGAGGAAGGATTCCAACTCTAATTGTAAAACCCATGCTTTTCCTTATGCACCATGCTATGGTCCTTAATTACAAGATTCCAGCAAAAATTGATTTCCTTCAGTTAAAGCCAACGTCTGAATGAGCCCTACTTTCACTAAGTTTGAGACAGAGAGAGTGAGAGATGCGTAAGTGTGTAAAGAGCCAGGGAGAATTTTTTTTTAAGGTCAGGCACAGAGTCAGCCAAGGTTAAAGAGGCAAGCTCTAAACCCACAAGATCCTCCAACTGCTTGCATTAGAGAGCAAGGGAAAAGGAAAGGGATCCCATGTATGGGGCACAGAAAGTGTTGTGCTGGTAAATGTTTAACAACCAGTTTCCTACTGGGTGTGTGTGGAAAGTGGGGTGTTGTCATTTGTGGTGTTTACCCATCCCCTTGATGTGAATACTCCCACACAGGCTGATTTCAACCTACTGACTGAGTTTCTAACACCATCAAGGATGGTTTTGTTAAACTTTCATGATTCAAATTCTACTGGGCTTTAGAGGTCCAATTCTTGGAATATGATATTCACTACAATGAAAAATTAACAAACAATTCTTGATCCCTTGTTTTATATCAGGAGGTATGCTAAGTATTAGAAAAACAAAGTTAGATCAGACATGTCCTGACCTAGAAAAAAAGCCTCTCAGGCTAGCAGTGAGAAAGGCATGTAAACAATTTAATGTGATAGATGAGTAATAATAGAAGCATATCCTAGGAACAGTGATGATATATTAGCATATTAAAGTGATCAGCTCCACTCTAGAAGGCCATCTGATTCTTCACTACTTTCTGTCTATAAATTTTGCCCCTTTTTGACATTACACAATCCACAGCAATCAAGAAAATTACTGTAAATAGTTTGCATTGAATAAGTGATCTACACATTCAAAGATGTCTTATATCTCAAGTGATAGGGGTCCCTGTCTCTCCACTTCTACTGACAAACATGCAACATAATGACATTTTCAGTGACTCTTCTAACTGCATTAAGTTTGTAGATGAAGATTGGAACTATTTTCAGAAACTTGAAAAAATTACCAAGGGAGGTACTTTCATCATTTATTCATATGCAGGCTCTTTATTTTTTATTTATTAATGAAGTTTAGAAAATGGTTCTTGTACAGCATCAAGTGGCTTTCTTATAAAAATAAAATATGACTAATCCAGGCTCCCATGGTTCTGCCCCAACCTAGTGTTCACCTTTGGAATATACAGTTCTTCTCCTGGATCATAAAATACAATTACCAGTTCTATGCTTCTGGGTACCAAGAGACAAAGCAAAGGCAACTGATATAAATGCACATGGCTAAGATAATTAGGCAGAGTCCTAAGAATTTCATTTATTTGAAAACATCATTGGGTATATTTCTCATTCATTGAGACTATTCAAGAAAGGACTAAGAAGTAGTTTGATAGGAATGTTTTAGAGAAACTTCAAGCACTGGGGGTAGAGACGTTGGGTTAAACTAGGTCAATGTTTCCCAAACCATATTCTGGAAACTGGAAAAAAATTAAGAGCTGTGACACAGAAAAAAAACGTACTATTCAAATAAATTTAGGAAACACCATATTCCATAACTCCTTCTTAAAGACTCATAATATATTTAAACATAATAAAGGATCTGAAAAATTCTACAGTTAAGAAACTAATTTAACTTTGATTCACTCAGGATTTTCCAAGTTGTTTAGGTTCAAGAAATTTTTAAAAATAGGGAACTATTGATTTATGACATATCCCTATATCACACAAAACACCAAATTTGGACAAATGTGAACTAGAATATTGTTAAGCTTTATTCTAACACTGGTGCTTTGTCTTCATCAATTTCACATCTATTAAGACAATGGATCAACCAATTTAAAGTCACCTGTTGCCAAAGAGAATATGTTACAAAGGCTGGTCAGCATTTCTCCCCTCTCTTTACTTAGTTGGTCCAGCTCATTGTTCAGATCTCAGTGCAACCATCACTTCTTCAGAGGAACAATTTTCAACCCATTGACCCTGTATAGCTCTTTCAAGATACTTATCATTAATTTGTATTATTATCTGATTAATATATTTCTCCCACTTGAAGCTGAAAGTGCTATGAAGAAATAGTTTATTTTTTCTGAAAGTTGCATTTCCCGTGGCTACTATGATGCCTGCCATATAGTGGTTGCTTAATAAATATCTGTCATACGTTTAAAGAATGAAGATCCTCCTAGAAGTATAAGGATCCCTCCTCTCTGAATGTGTAAGTTCAATCTCGTGCAAAAGATTTTGTTAATGACTTAGATGAAGACTCGAAGATGTGTTTATTATTTTAGTAATTGGCACAAAGTTTGAAAAGTGGGTATGGAACGGTCAATGAGGGAATAAAACAAGTCTCATCAGGCTGAGTCAATGGACTGAATCCTTAAATCTGGCCTTTAATAGGGATAAATGGTAGGCCTAGAGAAAATCCCACTGAACAATTACAGTATGGTGAAGACAGGGCTTAACAGCATGAGACATTTTTCCATAAAACAAAGTGCACACACACAAATTTCATTGATAGTTCAAAAGGCATTATGAGTGAGATATTGATATTACTGGCACAAATGCATGTTGACTTGGACTGCTTTGAGAGGTATAACATCAAGATTTAGGAATATGGTGTTGCAGCATGATGCTTTGGAGTGTAGGCTCTTGAGACGACTTCCAGGCTTGGAATTTTAGTTCTGCCACTTAGTAGCTGCATAACTTTGGGGTAGTTACTCAATCTTTCTGTGCTTTGGTTTCCCCCTCTGTAAAATGAGAACTTACCTCAAAGCTGCTGTGAAGACGGAAAGAGTTAATAGAGTCAAGATGCTAGATTAGTTGGCTCTCATTAAATCTTAGCAATCATTATTGGTAATAATAGTAAGATTAGTATTATTACTGTTCCAGTATTCCTGTTTTGAATTTTGAACAAGAAGTTTCAATCATAGGGAGCATGGGAAGGCAGTCCAGTATATTTGTCAGCAGTGTGCCCTCCGGGGTCAGGTAGACCTGAACTGGAATCCCATATACACTCTAACTAGTTGTATGAGCTTACAAGGCTACTTCACCTGTCTCTGCCTTTACTTTCTTATCTACGCTGAGTGACTGAAAGAAGTAAATGAGTGTCACCTGAGAATGACTCAGTTCAGTGTCCACAATAAGTGCCAAATACACAGCGAGTGAGACTTTCAGAGGAGAATAACAAGATGGCAGAGTAAGAGAAGCCAAGCAAAAAACCTAAGACAAGACAGACTCAGGACAATGTGCTCAATGTTTAAAAATATTTGAGGGGCTTAGAACTCAGGGTCTCACCAAATAGGTATAGGCTATAGGGAGACACATTTTAAGACCAGTACAAAAATAAAAGAGTATTTGACTAGTCAGAGCTGTCCAAAAATGGGATGGGAGGCCTCAGAAGGTGTTAAGTTTTTCAATCTAGGGGTCGTTTAAGCTTACACTGCACAATAGTGTATATGAGTTGCACTAAATATTTTAAAGCTCCCTCCAACCCTCTGTGACTATAGTTCTTAATGTCTCATTAAATAGCTGCATGTGAATGTTCCTTTGGGCAGAGATGTGCTCTGACTCCATCTTAATGTGAAAAGACAGAGGGGTGGGGAAGGGAAGCTGATTTTGTTGCCTCACAAGCAAATCTCCTTTTCACCATATGTCACTCATAAACACCTGCACAGTAGAATTTCTGAGCATCTTGACATATGATGAGGATTTTCTGACTCATTAGTGGTTTGGGATATTGACACCAATTCATTGCCACATGAGCACTGTTTATCTCACTAACTCTATAGAGCATCTTCCATTCTGAAAGTCTGCAAATCACATCAAAATGCCACACTCTTAAGGTGAGAGGGGGCAGCTACGCTTAAGAACATTAAATCTCCCTTTAATTTGAAAGGGAGATTTCCATGATATCCAGGCAAAGGCAGAGAGGAAACCAAGAGAGTAAAATGCAGTGTCAGGCCAGAATTTGTACTTCAGACAGAGGGAAAGACTTAGCATTCAAGAAAGACAGAAATCAGCGGGTGGAAGCTGACAATGCTCTGCATGTGAGTTGGTTGTATCATAATAATAAGCAAAATATAATAGTAATATTTGTTGTTCTCTTAAGGTGTACCAGGCACCATGCTAACCATTTCACCTCCATTGTCTTATTCTTTCATCATGGATGAAATACATAAGATTTCTCATCAGATATGTTGGATTTTCAATGTAATTTTCTTTTTTTTTTTTTTTTAAGATTTTATTTATTTATTTTTTCCCCCAAAGCCCCCCCAGTAGGTAGTTGTATGTCATAGCTGCACATCCTTCCAGTTGCTGTATGTGGGACCCGGCCCCAGCATAGCCGGAGAAGCGGTGCGTGCCCGGGATCCGAACCCGGGCTGCCAGCAGCGGAGAGCGTGCACTTAACTGCTAAGCCACGGGGCCGGCCCTTCAATGTAATTTTCAAAATGAGGACACTGAGGTTTAGAGGGAGGATGTAGCCAAAAATCACAAAGCTCAGACATGGCAGAGCCATGATTCAATCACAACCAGTAGATTTCAAGGTCCATGTTTTCAACTTTAAGTCACATCACATCTTGCTCTCTCAGCGTCCCTGCCTATTCATGTTCATCCAGTTCTCTCTCATATCCTCCCCCTCCCCACCAGAAAACATTCTACATAACCTATTCTAAATTACTCTCTCCTTTCCAGACTCTCTCAAAGCCCCGTGTATATATGTGTACCACTATTCTGGCGTTTAGGTCTGCTGTGAGTTGCTAGACAACACTAGTTTCTTCAATAATTTCTCCTCCAACCAAATGACAGATATTTATATATTCTTCTGTGTAGCTCCTGCAGGCCTAGTACATAGAAATAGTACTAGTACATAGAAATAGTACTATTACCGCCCAAAGGTGGGGGGGGGATCTTCTGCCCGCCATAAGACATGCCGGTAGTCAAGAGGCAAGGTGGTAGGAGAGAAAGGGTTTTATTACAGCTTGCTAGCAAGGGGGAAGATGGCTGACTAATGTCTGAAAGAATCATCTTAAGGAGTGCACAGAATCTTGACTCAGTTATATAGGTCAGTGGGTTATAGGGGAGTGGGTTAGGAAATGTTGAACCCTCTGGTGTTGCAGACTGGGAGATGCCACATCAGATCTTTCAGTTGTCGTGGATATCAGCATAGAGTCTCCATCCAGAGGTCATCACATTCCTAGGGAACTCAAAAGAACAAAGTTATCATCTTATTGCAACTGGGAGGGGCCATAAAATCTACAGAGCCTGCAAATCCCCCAGAGACAGACCATTACTTATCTAGGCAAACTAAAGCAAAGATTCAAAGGGGCTAGTGAGTGAGGGTTATTCATAGATCCAACATGGCTTTCTTCTATAAGACAGCTTCCCTTATGCTAACTTTATGTTGAGCTGACGTCACTGCTAGTAGGTAGAAATAGTACTAGTACATAGAAGTACATAGAAATACTATTGGTACTACTTATTATATATAAATAATAGCTAATATTTATTGAGGGATTACTGTGTCCTATTCTAAGCACCTTTCTTGCACTAATTCATGTAGCATTACAAGAAACCAATGCAGTAGGAATAATTACCATATCCATTATGCAGAACATTTAAATACCTTACATACTTATCCTTGCAAACAGCTATGATTTTAGTCTAAGTTTTGCTAACTTCTTGCCCTCCGCCTCTTCTAAACCATTGGTTATATGGCTCCTATAATTATCGTATAAAAGGTGAGGTTACATCAGCCCATTCCCCTGGTTGTTACCGCACAAAGGGCACGATCTGCTTGCTGTGAGACAAAAGCCAATCGTCAAGAGGCAAGATGGTGGAAAAGAAAGGGCAGTTTATTATAGCTTGCTAGCAAAGGGGAAGATGACTGACTAAGGTCTCAAAGAACAATCTTAAGGGGGCATAAAATCTTACAGCAGTTATATAGGCTGATGGGTTATAGGGGAAGGGGTTAGGAATGTTGACCCTCTGGTGTTGCAGACTGGGAGTGCCACACCGGATCTTTCTGTTTTCATTGATGATGGCTACCAGCATAGACTCTCTGTTCAGGGGTCATCATATTCCTAAGGAAATCAAAAGAACAAAGTTATCATCTTATCGCAGCTGGGAGTTATATGCACAAGCAGGGGTTGTAAAATCTACAGAGCAGTTAGCTCTCCTGGAGGGTGCATATCCAGCTGGGTTAGCTTGTCAGAGGTCATTCAAAGTTACAATAGGGTTTTTCTTTTCTACAGTGTGGCTTCTCTTATGTCAGCCTTGTCTTGAGTATCATGGTGGTCCCATTTTCTGTGGAAAAGAGCCCAAACCCCTTAGTTGATCAATCCGGCTCTTCCTAATCTGGCCTCAATATTTCCTGCATCTGTATTTTCCTCTCCTCTTGGTTTACCGTATGCCTTATATCACCCGGAAAGTCTACATCTCTGAGCCAGTTTCCATTATGTTCCCCATCTTAAAATGTCCTTTCCTGAGCTTGTTTGCTGAACAAAAAGTAAATACTCCGTTGAAGCCTTGATCACACCCAAATCAAAGTACCATCATCCCCTGCTTGGGTGATTGAAATAGTCTCTTGACTGATGTTTCTGCTTCTACTTTTGACCCTGCCCTCCCCTAAGGGTCCAACAGCAGCCCAAGGGACCTTTTTTAAAAAGGAAGTCAAATTACCTCACTAGCCAGCTCAAACTCTGTGACTAGCTTCTCATCATACTCAGAATAATATGGAAACCCGTTACATTGCCCTCTGAAATCCTACATGGTCTGGCTCATGCCTTCTGTTTGACTTCCCCTTCCACAGGCTACTTCTTGTCCTTCACTTCAGCCATGCTGGTCTTCTTTCTGTGTTGAGACCATGAGCTCACTCATTGTTCAACCATCATTTCCTTGACAGTCTTGTATTTACTCCCTGTGATATTGTGATTTATAATAAGAAATATAGACTTGGTCTTCATCCTGTTTCTGGCACAGAGGTCCTAAACTCTTGGAACTTCCTAAATGAAGAGAGCAATAAAGCTGTCTTTTTTATGTTAATGAGGTGATTTTGACTTTTGGGATGCACCTACGGCTGGGTGTTGGTTGCTGGGGGAACCAACTATGTGAGTAGAGAGTTGAAATTTCAGTCCCACTGCCCAATCTCCAGGGAAAGGAGAGGGGCTGGAGGTGGACTCAGTCACCAATGGCCAACAATTTAATCAATCATGTCTATGTAATGAAGCCTCCATAAAAACTCAAAAGATTGAGTCCTGATGGTCCCAACCTGTCAGTGGTTTGAGGTTGCTGTCTGCCTCATAAAGCAAGGTACAGGGTTTGTCTTTGGGGAAGACAAAGTCATCTTCTCCTCTGAAAAATCCTCCTATATTTGGCTTTGGCATCTTCCAGGAATAGGAGATCAGGTATTGAAGCCTCATAAATCTGGGTTTTCATTTGAGAGTGGACAGTGATTATAACCAGAGAGTCCAGAGTGGGGTGTAGTACCTCCAGAACTCATTACTGTTCACCAGCCTGGGCTTCATGAGAGTCATACAAGTGGATTACTTAATAATAAAATAATACAGTTTCCCCAAAATAACAACTCAAAAGCACTAAGTCTGGAGAACTTCCACGTTGGTGAGCACTTTGAGATTTGGGGGGAGTGGTGTGCCTGGAGAGGACGTGGAAGCTCCATGTCCTTCCCCGTACCTTTCTCCAGGCATCTCTTCCATCTGGCTGTTCTTGAGTTATTTCCTTTTATAATAAACCAATAATCTAGTAAGTAAAATGTTTCTTTGAGTTCCGTGAGCCACTCTAGCAAATTTATTGTACTCAAGGAGGGGGTTGTGGGAACCTCTGATTTATAGCCAATCGGTCAGAAGCACAAATGGCAACCTGGACTTGTGACTGGCTTCTGAAACCTGTGGGGGCTGGGAAGTATGGGAACCCCTCCCTAATCTGTAGCCCTTTCATCAGAAGCACAGGTGACAATGGGCTTGTGACTGGCATTTGCAGTGGGAGGGGGCAGTCTTGTAGGATTGACTCCTTAACCTGTGGAATCTGATGCTATCTCTGGGCAGTCAGTGTCAGAACTGAATTGAATTGTAGGACACCCAGCTGGCGTCTGGGCATTGCTTGTTGCTGTGGGGCAACCCCCTCCCCCACATTAGAATTGGTACCAGAACCCCTTTATTCCCCAACCTGGATTTTCAGAAGGGTATCTCCCTGATTTTACTTGCATCTCTACTCAAATGTCACCTCTTCAGACAGATCTTCCTTGGCCTCTTTATTTTGAGTATCCCCTGCTCTTCAATACATTCACTAACTCCTTACATAGCATTTCTGCCACATGACATCTCAGTGTGGATCAATGTGTGTTCTTCTTTATAGCCTGCCTCCCCACTAAAAAAAACTAAGCTCCATTAGGTTCAGAGCTTTGCATTATTTTGTTCCTTTTTTTCTTAGCAAATAATGCTAGGCACAAAAATAAAAATTTGTTAAAAGAATGAATTCTCTTCTGGGGCATTTTTGTCTTCATCCTAAGAAACATGGTGTGTTCTTTATCACTTATTTCCCCTTCAGTGAATAGGGTTGGCTAACTCATACTCCGCAGTTCATGACAAATTCTTATGATTTGTCCTTACAAGGACCCACTCTTGTTATATTTATTTTATTCCCTGTATCCCCATTTTCTTCCGCACATCATAAGCGATTAGTCTAATGTGTTTAACCAGTACCTTTTTGTTTATTTGGATTTCTTGTATGTATGTTGTCATTTTGTGGTTAATATATTTTTATTGTATATGAGCAAAAATTTGTTATGTTCCTCATTCCGTTTCTTCTGTCTTCCAGACCCACCCATGTTGCTATTGCACATCTAATGTGCTGTGTTGCATGACCTTCTGGTACCCCATGGTGTGCAGCTGCCACATTTTACCTGCCTAGGGCTCCAAGGAGGGGATCATACACTCCTTCCACCCGACCCTCCAATGAACACCCGCTTACTCATCCCTTCACATACATATATGAAAATTCCTTTTGAACATATACCCGGAGAAGACTTGCACAACAAGACTATTCCAACACTTAATTTGACTAGGTATAGCTGGAATGTTCTCCAGAATGCCTATAGCCATCTATTCTACAACCAGCAGTGCATGGTGGCTTCATATCCCCATCTCCTTGGCAACATTTGCCATTATCGAGCTTTCACTTTTTTTCGGTGCCCTTTCCACATTATGGCACATACGTCACACAGTATTTTATGTTATCAGGTCACCACTTCTGTCATTCCTTTTAGCTTACTCTTCATATGAGTGGAATTACACAGTTATTTTTGTATTCCTGACTAGTCAAGTGTCTATCACAACACACATACTTGATAAAAATGTGTTGAGTAAAAGATAAGCTGTCTTCCATCCCTTCCCTCCAGGTCCATTTAGAATACTTATTGACTTCAAAAATTGTATGTGCCAAGTCCTGTTTTAGGTGATACAGATATATTTCCTCCAGTTCTTTGAGGAATTGCTTTCATTCCTGTTTACGTATGAGGAAACTGAGGCTGCAAGTTTAAATGACTTAGCTGAGGTTGTTTTCAAGGTATATGTATCAAACACAGGGTTTGAACCTGGGTCTGAGTGACTACATAATAAAAGCTCCACTTTTTTCTATTTATTCTGGTTGATGTACCAGTAATGAGATAAACGAATCAATGGAAACTTGTTTCTATATTGTTACATGATTACTCCATCCCTCCCCCACAGGTAACATGATATTTTAACTGCCATAAACCACAGCTCATTTACTCTATAAGATAATCATATCCCGCATTCAGGACATGTTTAAAGTCACCACCATTTGCAATGATCTTTAGCATTTGGGAGTATCTATATCTATATCCATATCTATATCTATATAGTTTTTTTTCTGAAGAGTTCTTTTCTTAAGGGATAGCAACTCAACTAGCTATTAATCTAGACAAAATCCTCACTTATCTTCAAGACATTAGAGAATTTGTGAAATGCCTGGTTGAAATGTATTAAATCCATGCGTAAGTGTTAATTTCTTTCTTTGTGCTAGACACTGTGCTAAATTCTGACACATGATGATAAATAGGCCAAACGTAGTCTGTTACTTCAGAACTAACTGAAGGATATGAGCATGTAGAAAAAGATAGAGACAAAACAAATAGAAAAGAAGTGACAGAGCAAAATGTGAAAACATTACAGGGACACTTAACCCAGCCCTGGATCAAGGGAGATTTTTGGAAGGAAATGATGGAGATAAATAAGAGCGACGCAAGGGCAGAGGAAGATGGAGGAGTGTGTTCCAAGAGAAGGAAACAGAATGTGCAAAAGCCTAGAAGGGAAACAAAGCCTTGTGTATTCAAGGAAATGAGAGAAGTTCAATGTGGCTGGAGTACAGATTGCAAGGGGGAGGGTAAGCTATCAGAGTTAAAAAGTTCTTAGTTAGAGAACTGACCAGGGGCTAGGTTTTACAGGCCCATTATAAGGTACTTGAAGTTTACAGATGAGGACAATGGAGAACCATCCAATGATGGTTACCAAAGCAGAGGGATGAAGATGATGTGATCAGATTTGCATTTTGGTAGATTCTGGCTGCCGAAAGATCAGAGATTATAGGGATGGGACTGGGGGTGGGAATTGATAGTAGAGGTAAAAAGACCACTTAGGAGGCATTCGCAGTGATCCAGATGAGTGATAATGATGGTGTGGATAAGAACATAGACGTTAAAGATGGAGATAACTGAACAAATTCAAATATTTTGAAAGTAGGATAAACCTAGGGACCATTTGGATGGTTAAGTGGGGAGTCAAGGATGACGCCTACTTTTCAATATCAATCTCCTGATATACCATAGAATGTAGATTCCCTGCTCCCTGTCTCTGTGATGAGCATTCTGCAGCAGGCACTTCATCTAACTAATCTCTATAAGAATGAAGAGCAGGGCCGGCCCCGTGGCTTAGCGGTTGAGTGCACACGCTCCGCTGCTGGCGGCCTGGGTTCGGATCCCGGGCGCGCACCGAAGCACTGCTTCTCCGGCCATGCTGAGGCCGCGTCCCACATACAGCAACTAGAAGGATGTGCAGCTATGACATACAACTATCTACTGGGGCTTTGGGGGGAAATAAAATAAATAAATAAAAATCTTTAAAAAAAAGAATGAAGAGCAAAGAACAGCATGAACCTAGGACTGGAAATGTGACAAAATTAAATTTTCTTGCATCCCAGGTTTTATTTTAACTTCTTATTATATCTGAGTCCATAATGCCTGAACTTAGTGTTTGATCCTGATTTCCACACCATTCCAACTCAAACCAACAGAACAAATGGTGAGTGAAGATGATCAGCTCATCTTCAGGATGGCTTCGCAAGACAAGAGCTGTTAGCAGATAGTCTCCATTTTCTTGGTCTTGGATCTTCTTCCATGGAGGGGCTTCCACTGGTACCACTTCATGACCTCTTTACTCATTCTCCTAACAGAAGGAAAAATGGATTATTCGAATGGTGAATTTGAAAGGAGAAACAGAGTGCATATGGCTAAGACCTGCCTCTCAATTCCTAGCCTCTGTGCTACTTTCCAACAACGTCTCCAACATCTGCAAAATGCCACATGTGACTTCTCTAGATGACATAGCTCAGATTAGCTCGCAGCTTCTTGAAACAAGGGTTTTTTTCAAAGCTTATTTCTAAACGTCATCATGTCTGCCCCATTTTACCCTTTTGTCCTTTTTCTCTTCTCTATCATGTATATCTTCTTTTAAACCCTCCTCTCTTTCTCTCTCCATTTTCCGTTTCTCTCCTTCACTATTTTGTCTTACTCGTTTCTCCTTCTTTAACTTGGAAGTAGAATCCCCCCGTTTCAACATAAAAGATATCATTTTTTGGTGATTATTTAAAAACAGCCTTATTCTTTAACTCTCTCTCCCTCCCTTCTGTTCTCTCAGAAGAGATCAGTACAATTTCATATCTATTAATTAAACAAATCTCACTTTGTCATTCTAAATTACTTTGGAACCAGTGTTAATTTCTGAATAACTATCTACTTTTGTAAATATGATTAATTGGGAAATATCATCCAAACATTCAAAGTCTTTCTTCATCTGCCAATTACACATATTTTATAGATAATTTTTATTGCCTCTATATTTAAACCTGCTCACCCTGCCCTGTAGCCAAATCAGCCTGTAGGGAATCCAAGATTTTCTGGAATGTTTCCTGGAATGTCCTCCCATCTTGGGTTATTGTATACTCTTCGCTACTTGTAGGAAGGAACTCAAAACACACTTTTTTCAAGATGCTCCCTTGATCAGCGCTGCCCTGATCATTTACATGCTTCATTGCTCCACACATATACTGTCTACACAAGCACTTCACCGACTACTTTAGACTTTGCCTAAAAGTCCCCCTAATCCCGACTTTGTAAAATAAAACTATGGGTTTTCCTCCTAGAAGACTTGCATCAGGAATCATCAAACTCAAAGTCTGAGTCATGGATGATGTGGGAATGATTACCTCTCCCACAGTTCAGATAGGCACGTGTGTTTGCTCTGATCAAGCCTAAGTTGATGTTACTACAGGTCACATTATGCTCTTGGCTTTAGTGGCTCTGTGTTGGATGTTTACTACCCCAAGAGCAGCATTTAGAAACCATTAGTTATCACAATTCCCTTTAGTCCCATCATTACAAATGTCACAGAATTATAATGAAATGTAATAAATCAATTTGCATTTGCATCTTGTTAAATTATAACCATCCTACTTTGGTTCCAAGAGTGATTTCTACTCCCATTAGTGTCAATACTTCTACAGGTACCATGTCTGCTATTTCTTTTGCATCTTCCAATACAACTTATTTAGCATTTTCTACTCAGTAAGTGATCAATAAGTGCTTTCTAACTAAGTAGGTGGGAAATTGAGTCTTTGGCATCTGCCCTTGCAAAGGAGAGACATTTCCAGCCCAGAAAGTGTGAGAACAAGAAGTCCACAGAGAGGGGCCATTTGGAACCTTGGCAACTCACACGTTGTCATATTGCCTCAGAGTCCCGTGCCCTGTGCTTGGGGAATGAGGCAGAAGATGATCCAACCTCTGATCAAGGACAAATGATTGCAGGGAATCCTCAGAGCAGCAGGCAGAAGAGAGGTGATGCTAGACAGGACTTTCATCTCTCAGGAAATCTCAGACAGTGGAAGCTACCCTCACTGTGCTGGCCACTCCAACTCTGCCCAGAGCCACTGCCATGGGGAATTCAAATGTGAGAAGATACAACTTCAGAGCAACAGCTATCATAGATGACTATTTCTGGTGTGAGTCCCTTGGCTCCGAAACTCATCATTTGTAATTAAAGTAGAGGCCGAAGAAATTTTTCATCATTGGAATTTCAACTACCCTATGGTCAAGTGACACAACCTCTTGAGCCTTAGATGACAAGCTAAGAAAAAAGATCTTGAGTTTTCAGGCCATTTGTGCTGTACAGACTACAAGTGACCACTTAGCAACGTCTTCCACTTTTCTATTATATGTTCTGAGCTGCCCACCTTCACACTTCTGCTCATAGTTTTTCTTCTGCTTGATGAACACTTATCACTCCAATTCTCATCTTTTAAGATCCAGCTTAAAAGAAAAAACTCTCTTCTTTGAACCCAGGCAGCAGAACATAATAATGTCCAGTGTGAACCTAAGAGACAGACTTCTGGGATTCCTGTTCCAGCTTCCTTACTCACTAGCAGAGTGACCTTAGGCAAGTTACTTAACCTTTCTTTGTTTCCATTTTTGGGGGCAAAATGTCATGTGGATACTAATTTCCCTACCTCAGGGTGTTGTGAAAAATAAATGATTGTGTATGTGTGTCTGTATGTGTATTTATGTATGTCTGTTTATGTATACACACACACACGCACGCATTAAGTGCCTGACACTTAGTAAATGCTGTTTATTTGCTATTATCATTGCCCTTTCACTTTTTACCCTTTCAAATTTCCATAATTTTCTCATTCTCTCTCTCTCTCCTCCTCCCTCCCTCTCTTCATCTCTTTCTCTCTCTCATGTGCATCATTTCTCATATACATTATACTGTAGTTGCCTTGAAGTCTATGGAATTGATAAATATCACCCAGGTAGTATTAGTATTAAGACTTCACTCTCAAAATGGGTCCTCAAAGGGGTGTCTCACATGTGCATATAGAGTAGCCCACGATGCATTCACCCCGTATGTTACCTTCCATGGTCTTTCTTTCCTGCTCAGATTCTTGAGTGTCTACACTAAGAGAAGCCTTGCTTTCTGCTGCCATTTTCCACCAAAGGAGTGCCAGTGTTGTTGCCAAGGCTAGTGTCTTCACGTGCTCCCAAACCTACCAATCCTTGTGTTGCTGATGGAATGTTGGATCTCTGTAGCAATGAGTAGAGAACAGATATTGAAGGACAGGGATGGAAAGATAGAGCCTTCTGTCCAAGTTCTGCATCAAATTTTGGCTCCTGTTGTCTTAATCTGTTCGGGCTGCTATAAGAAAATACTGCAGACTGGGTGGCTTATAAAAAACAGAAATTTATTTATGTTCTTATAGTTCTGGAGGCTGGAAGTCCAAGATCAGGATGCTCTGTTCAGGGTTGCAGAATTCTCATTGTGTCCTAACATGGTAGAAGGAGCTAGGGAGCACTATGGAATCTCTTTTTATAAGAGCACTAATCTCATTCATGAGGGCACCACTCTTATGATCTAGACACCTCCCAAAGGCCCCATCTCCTAATACCATCACATTGGACACTAGGATTTCAACATATGAATTTTGAAGGGACACAAACTACAGCACCTGGTGTCCAAAGCATTAATGCTTTGTGCTCAGTATAGCTCAAATGCTGGGGGACACCCATCTTTGCATCACTTTCCATGTTTTTTTTTTTTTTTTCCCCATGGATCTCTTCAGCTCCTTTCTTAATAGAATTTATCTTCCTCCTTTCATAACTACAAAATAAAATACCTTAGACATGTGAATAGTAGCTACAGAGGTGTGTGTGTATATGTGTGTGTGTAAATGCTGACCACTCATTATCAACTTCGTATGTAGTTTTGAATACATAACAAAGACAAGGAAATAATAAATAAATAAAACTAGCACAGAAAACCACGAAACACTATTTAACTCTTTAAGAAATATGTCAAGGTCAAGAATATTTTGAGGGTTTTATTTATGTATCTATATGTACTGCTCATATCAGCACAATGATTGATAGTTTTAGAGCAGCTCTTACATTATGATCTTCATAATGAACTTGGGAAGTAGGCAAATTTCACATTATTTGATCTTTCTTGAGGAAACTGGTGATTCACTTTCCTCATGGAAGCTCCTCATGGTGCCCAAGTCTCCAAAAGGATTAAGTGGAGGATATGAACTTATTATCTGATCCAAAGTCTAAAATTTACCATCAAACATACTAGCTCCTCAAGTTAGAAATGGCCCTCATTCTTAGCATACTAAAATAATTTCCCATCTGTTTTATAATTTTATTTGTAACTCATAAAACTTGAATTTACGTAATACAATCCTGACATAGCATTGTATTCAAAGAAGTATATTGTAGCAATAATAGATAATTACACAATTTAAAAGATTTCCTGGAGGACCTCAAAGAAGATCAAATAGAATATTCTTTCTTCCAGGCTGCACAGGTCTTATCTTTAGTACCCCTTTTCCTTCCATTATTTTAGCCCTGTCCTGGGTAAAATTTTAGCTCCCTCCAATCCAGATTCATCATAATACCAGGAAACATACCTGGATTAATACTAGGAAAAGGGCTGACAAAGAAAGACAAAATTCACTTTAGGGAGTGAAAATATGTAGAAAATGAATGGGGAAAGATATTTTTCTCTTGAGTTAGGGAAAGGGAGTTGGTGAGCATTTGTAATTTAATCTCTTATTTAATCTCCATCAGATACCCCAATAACTTTGTTTGACACAAGTGTGTCTGGCATTATTACTCCTTCATTTTACAGAAGAGGAAACCAAGTCTTGAATGTAATAAGTGGAGGATGTCCTCCTACTGCAAAAATATAAAGACCTGAGTATATGCAAATATAGATTTACAGACACACACCCCATTAGAACTTCATTTCCTTGACTGATCTTCTAGCACTTGCATTTGATGCTCAATCAATTAAGGTCCAGAACATGTAGAGTAGGAAACAGACCCTCTGCTTATTTATTTACCTAGTGATGTACACAGAGTCCTGAAATTATAGCTTCATCTTATGATTGTGCCAGCCTCCAATTCCTGGTATTAATCAAAGGCTGGTTAAATCATAGACTGCAGTGGATAAAGAGGAACAGCCACACTTAGGTCGTAGCCCCAGAATTGCAACCCCAGAGGTGAGACTGCAATTAAAGAACATAGGGATGAGGATAATCAGAGGAGAGCCAATGAATGTGAAATACTCTGGGACTCCTTTCAGCTGCTGTCAGGAGCTCCAATGTCAAGCTTGACCACAGACTCTGAACTGCAGTCATTCTCATGATTTGTCAATCACCTCTCTTTCCTCTGGCTCAGATTTGTCCTTCGTAAAATTTTAGAATTCCAAAGCTAAATAATGTAAGAATAGGCATCTGACTCCAAACAGGAGTTTGCTTTCAGAGAGCAGAAGGTGCTGCAGCCATCTGTTCACATATACCTCCTAAAACTCCTTTCATCTGAATTCACCTTCCCCTACTCCTACTACGCTCCAGTCACACCAGCCTCCTGTCCGTCACTTGAGCGTGTTTTCTCAGGGCATTTGCACTAGCTCTTCCTTCTTGGACTATTTTCCCCTGGACCTTCATACAACTTCCTTATCATTATAAATTTTTTTAAATTACTTCCTCTTAGAGATCTTGCTTTCCACCTTAACAAGCAGACCCTATGTTAGACTGAGCCCTGTAAGAAGCAGATGCCAAGATAGAATTAAACATGCATGAAACTTATCGGGGGCAATGTTTGTGAGAGAAAATGGGGAAGAATCCTCCCAGGAGAGCTGGGAGAGCTATCACAATCATGCAGTTCTGACTCTGAATGAAGGAGAGAGGGAAAGAAAGAAGATTGGGTAAAAGCATCTTAAGCTGTATTGCAAATCTAAGGGAATTTTGACACGGTTATAGAGGAGTCCTTGTGCCAAAGTTGGATGTTAGAGGATGCAAATATCTTCCAAGCCTTGGAATCCTTGCCAACCTTAGTGATTGACCTTCCCCCAAGAGAAGCAGGGCCGAGGTGCAAATGGGGTGATGGATATCAGAAGGTAACAATGCCACCCATTTGGAGATCTGAGTGGCGCATTCTCATGGCTGCCATATACCCACTCCATCTACTTTCCATCTTCATTCTATTCTTCTATTTTATCTTCTTCCTAGAGCTGTCTGCAATTATACTCTTTATTATTTATTCTCTTATCATTTGTCTCTCTTATTAGGCTGAAAATTCCATGAAAATACGAACATTGTTTATCTTCCTGCCCCGAATTATGTATCAGGCACATAGTAGGTAGTCAGTAAATATATTTGACTTGTTAAATGACTGGGTCAATGATTGATAAATAGATCATTGCTGAACCTATAACCATAAAATATGCTCCTAACTGACCTTCTACGAGTTATTTCTAGAAATCCCCTCTCACTTATTATGACATGGTAATCTTATCCCTTAACAGGTATGTCTGCTCTTTTTTACCCACCTTTCAATCCAAGACAAACTCTAAGCTCTTTAATTAGCCTTGTTCATATCTTATAGCTATAAACTCAAACCTTAACTAATACCAGCCAATGAAGCCAGCCTAATGATGAACTTTGGAAGAATTGTAACATTTATAAAAAGCTTACTTCTAAATGAATAGCATTATAGATCACTCATTCTTAGTACTTAAATGTGTAGCAGATACTTTCTAGCCCGGTTAATGATCCATTTCTTTCATTTTGTCCTCAGATTTCACATCCATCCAAACCTTTCTGGCTATTTTAAAGATTGACATTACTCACAATTTAGACATTAACAGGGTAGTCTTCATCTCTGTAGGTTTCTGAGCCATTTTGGCTGTGAAGAAAGTCTATATCACTTACACTTCTTTCTCTCCAGTTCTTATTAATTATTTCTTTCCCTTAAGATAAAAACTTCATGAAGTAAGGGACTGGGGCTGGCACTAAATTCTGCATTTCCAGAATGTCGAATTGGTGTAAAGTGAATGTCAATGATCTAAAATATACATTGTGCAACTACTACATGAAAAGCTTTAAATATCTATCAAAATCCTCCTTCTTCTGTTGCACTATACATACGCAACTCTCTTTACGTTGCTACTGAGATGATTAATTTTGGGTCTTGAGACTTACTCTTAAAAAGCATCCTTGAAGCTATTTCATTTTCCACTATTTGATTTACTGATGGATTTATTTATTTTAAAAACATAATAAGATCAATAAAATATTGTGACTATCAGTGGCCCTCATATTTGCTGCAGCCATATAATTTTTCCCCCAAAGACAAATTCAGCCATGTCACTCCCTTCAATGACTCTCAATTGCCTTTGCTCTTAGAATAAATTCCAAACCCATTATATGGTTTCATCTTATAGCTCCCTTCTACCTCTCTGAACTTGTTTATCTTAATTTATTTCACAGAACACAATTGATGTTCCCCACACTGAATCTCTATTTCATCTCTAGGCCTTCCATCCTGGAACCTCTCCCATCCCCACTATCACCCTCAATCTTGTTTGCTCCTGTCAATGCTTCAGGTTTCGGTTTAGAAGTCACCAACTTGGGAAAGCTGTCTCTGGTCTCCCCTCCACCCAGGCTATACTACGTGCCCCTCTTCTGGGCTCCCATAATAACCTTTACTTTCCCATCATTGGATATTTTACACTGTGTTACAATTAATTGAGTGTATTGCACGAGAGGATAAGAATCACATCTGTTTCCTGTTATACTCTCAGGACCTGCAGAGTGCCTGATAGTAAGGAGACATTTGTTGAAGAAAGGAGAGGTGGGAGAAAGAAAGGAAGGGTGGGTGAGTGGGTTAAAAACAAGACAACAATCCCAAAATAGAGTCGCTTATGCTAAACCTCACCTCACCAAACTGAGACTTAACTTACATTTTCTGCTCTCCCAGAAATGGAATCTTAAACCAGTCAATCAGGAATTGCCTGATTAGCACCAGTTAGGTAATCTGTCTGACAGACCTCTGCCATCCCCCAAAAGAAAGTAACTTTGCAATAACCAACCTGCTTTTTTCCCTAGTATAACTTCCATGTTCTTGTTCCCTTCTCCGTATAAAAGTCTTTCATTTTGCACAGCTCCTTGGAGTTCCTTTCTATCTACTAGATTGGATGCTGCCCAATTCAAATTGATTTTTGCTAAAATCAACTCTTAAATTTTTTAATTTGCCTCAGTTTATCTTTTACCAGTTCTAGCGTCAGAAGGAGACCCCCAACGGCCACCCAAGGCAACAAGGAAACAAGGCATATGTACCTGTTGAACCCCTTGAGCTGGCTGCTTTCTCGCTGCTTATAGAGGTGATAGGCTAGTCCCTCTCTGATCCTAGCCCCTCAGCTTTTGCCTTAGGAGCTTTCAGACTTTATTTGGGTATTATTTGAAACCAGTGGAGTCCACTGGGTCTGACTTAAAAACTGGACTGGGTCCCAGTCGGACTGGATCCCAGTTGAACTGGGTCTAGCCGGTAGCCTCCAGTGAATAAAATTTTGTTTAAAGGCTGAACAAGTAGGTTAACTTTACCAAAGATAATCTTGAATTACAGTGGCCACTGTGGAGAACTTTTAATGATGTTGGGTAAGCTTATCCATTTAGGAGACACCCTAGAGACAAAGGGCTCTCAGCCAGGCATTCACTATCAAGGGTAGAGCGAGAATAATTTGTAAAGAGTTCTATTTAATTGGCTTACAAACAAGTGTTTATTTACATTAGGTATAGAAACTAACCCAAA
The DNA here is from genome assembly GCF_057802395.1 of Ceratotherium simum simum. Lineage (NCBI taxonomy): Eukaryota > Metazoa > Chordata > Mammalia > Perissodactyla > Rhinocerotidae > Ceratotherium > Ceratotherium simum. The sequence goes on from NC_141928.1 coordinate 18,025,722, forward strand.
CATTTTTCAAGTTCATGTGATCTAGGAAAATCTTTGGTAAATAAACGCTAGTTTAAGTTTGTTGGTTTAATTAAAACAGGCATGTCTTTAGAGTTATCAGTATTAAATTAATACTTTTATCCTACCTAGGTTTACTAAAAGTCAAATAAGTTCATGTTATCTCTGTTGCAGAATTTGTCAGCAAGAAAGATAACGTAAGGTGATGGTTAGCTGTTTCATGTCTCATGAAATTTTCATGACTAATATAAACACAATTATTAAGAACAAATGAGTTAAATAGATGAAAGTAAGATAAGAGTGTATAAATGAGCTTCTGAAAGGATTTCAATCTACAATGGAACTGGAGGCTATGGAACGGAGAATGGAACTGAAGAACTAAGACACTAATTTCCCATAAATGTCTGATTTACAGAAGACCGAGACTTGTCTTCTGACCAATGAACATTTGCCCAGAATGTCTTCCCATCCTCAAGCCAATGAACTTACTGCTTGTATTTTGGCTGGATTTGCCCCTCTTTGCACTCCTTGCCCATAAATACAGCTCACCCCAAATCCTCAGTGGACTCGCCTGTAGCTTGCTACAGCGTGTGTTTCCTGAACTGCAATTCTTCTGCTCTTCCAGAATAAACTCAATTTCAGGTAATTCAAGCTTACCTTGGTTTACCTCTATATTTAGGTTGACAAACTCTTCAACAATAATTATGCTTTATGATATGCCTACTTAAAAATAATGTCCAGGGGCCAGCCCCATGGCCTAGTGGTTAAGTTTGGCATGTTCTGCTTTGGCGGCTTGGGTTCAGTTCCTGGGCATGGACCTACACCACTCATTGGTGGCCATGCTGTGGTGGCAACCCACATACAAAATAGAGGAAGATTGCCACAGATGTTAGCTTAGGGCGAATCTTCCTCAGCAAAAAAAAAAAAAAAAGGTTTCCAAAATCTTTTTGGTCACTTGAAACCTTAAGGTTATACTGAAATAAGTGACCATTTGGTCAGAAGCACAGGTAACAACCTGGACTTGGTGAGCGACATCCGAAGTGGTGGGGGAGGGTGGCAGTCTTGCGGGACTGAGCCCTTAACCTGCCGGAACTTCAGATAGATAGTGTCAGAATTGAGTTCAATTGCAGGACACCCAGCTGGTATCAGAGAATTGCTTAGTGGTGTGGGGGAAAAAAACCCACATATTGGAATTGGAATCAGAATAGTAACGGGTCATGAGGAATCTTGACAAACGTAAGGGTGTTCTAATTGCTCTTTTGGGGTTGCTGTAGAGATAAACTACCACATACTCACCTAAATCTGCCCTTAGTGTCCCTTAATGCACCCAAAAGAAAGGCCAAGCACTACAGACAAAGAAAAAGCCAAGCCCAGTAGTGAATTTTGCTACTGATGGATGCAGGTATACAGGGCCGAGTTGAGTCACAGGAACATTTCTCACATTCTCTCTGTCCAATTACTCTCTTAAGACAGCTTCAGGTACAAAGCAGATCCACCAACCAGAAAAGCACTGGGTTGTGATTCAAGAGTCACACACTTGCTGTGCAGCTTTGGGCTTTTCACATCCCCTCTCTGGTCTTGATTTTAATATACATCAGATTAACGAGTTTAACTAGACACTCCCTGTGGTCTTTTCTGAGATTCTGTTGTCTTAGGTTTCCAGTGCCCCATCTGCCCTGGGTAAGGCACCCATGTCCCTCTGTTGCTGACTTGCCCCCTCCTCTACCCACATCCCTCCAGGACAGTGCATCATCTTAGGTCCCAAAAGTGGTATCAGGCAGCCAGACAATCTCATTTACTCACAACTCTTTCCGTCATCAGGACCTAGTATATCCAATGGCAATTTACCACACGTCGTTAATATGTTTGTTATATTTTGTTGGCGGAATATGAAAGTGCATCAGCAAGCCCGCACATGGGGAAAGCATATTGAAATGAGCATTACGGATCTGTCAGACTGCAGTTTATGGTCTTTTCTCAGTACTACACTGTAAGTAAAACAAGCCCTGATTGAGTCAGCAGCCTCCTGGGTACTCATTTGCCAAAGTGTGGGGAATTTTAATGCTAAGTTTATCTGCCTGCATTAGACAGGCGAGGTGCGGTGGGCAGATTGCTTTGGCTTAGGGGTATTATAGACCAGCCTGCAAGTTCCACAGACACCAGGAGGGAAGCTTTCACAGTGGGTTTGGCCTCTTATCTTCTTCTTGTCTTATAGATTTTGGAGATGTAGTGCCCTGGAGTTTTAATACTCAGTTTGCAAATCCTCCTTTTAAAACCAATGCATTGAAATGCAATGGAAAAGAGAGTGGAAAAAAGAAATATTCACTGAGGAATGGCACTGCAAAGAACAAAAACAGAATGATGAAGAAAAAAAGGAGAGAGAGATTCATTAAAATCCCAGTTACTGAGAATGATTGATGCAAATATCCTTACATCTTCTCTCCTTTGCAGGGAACTTCCATGAAGGGTTCAGGTGCCCTCACTGGGGAATTGCGTTCTCTGAATAGGACTTTATAGATGCCAACGCTGTCTAAGGGATTGCAAAGCATTCTAAGACCAAACAAATGCACTGGGAAAATGAATTTTGGAAACAAGGTTTCTGTTTCTTCTTTTAGGTAAAGAATAGGAAGCACAAAATGAGGGGAGCGCATTCTACCTAGGGGTAGAAATCTGCTTCTCTGATTTTGGGAAGGTCAGAAATTTTTCAGCAGGCAGTTCAAAGAAGGTGCACTCACTCAGACTCAGGTGTTATTAGTATTAACAAACAGTTCTCTCATAGTAGCAAAGTCAATCATTCCCATTTCTTCTTCCTCAGCAAGGGGGTTTATCCTTTCCTTTTTCCTTGAGCAGGTACTTGGTATTCTATGAGCTAGAATCTCTTTCTCATTCCAGCAGCCTGCAGCTGTTCGTCACCTGGCTAATGCTGAGGCCATTCCACATTCCAGAGGCATGGAGCTGTGGTCATTTGGCATTCCAGAGGCATTCCAAAGCTGCGGGTCATTCATTATGCTAAGGTTAGTTTGTCGGCCTGCAGAGTCAAGAGCCTTATTCTGTGTGTTAGTTGAGATTGGAAACCTCAAGGAAGATGTAACTCCACTGGTGTCAGAAGGACAGAAATGGAGAGAAAGAGAGAATAAAAATTAACTGCAAAGAATTCTCAACTAGTTCTTAGATAGTATGATGGGGACAATATTTGGTGTATATAAAGTCAAAGATGAAGATTTTTTTGAAAAGAGAAAGAAAAGCATAAGTACAAACCAGATAATAAACTTATTGCTCTGACTTTCATAAATTAGTGATGAGGCATACTGGATCTAGAATCAGTAAAAATTGGGTTCAAATCCTGGCTCTGCTCCTTATTAATTGCATGACTTTGAGTGATTTATTTATCCTCCTTAAACATCAGTTTCATCATCTGTAAAATGGGGACAATAAGATAATCTACCATTTTAAGATGAGATAACACCCTTAAAAGTATTTGGCACAGTCCCTTCCTCAAAGAAAATATTCTACAGATTTATGATGATGATGTTGATTGGGAGATTTTTGAATTGCAAGGATGAAGATAATGACAACTTTCCTTTAATATATCATTGATACCCATTCACTCTTTTCCATGATCTTCTACTATCTGTCGGGCACCGTATTAGGCACAGAAGTTATTTTGCTAAATCTGCACAGATTAACACCGGAATGTGCCTAAATGACCACAGACTCAATTCAATAGGCTCTCAGTGCAAATCTACTGTGTACAATGTCCTTTTCTAATCTCTGCAGTTAACACAAACATCAAGGGAATTTGGTTTTTGCTGTTAAGGAAACTACGACACATATTTAGATAACCATGAATGCCAAGGAAGGGAAAAAATACATATAGCCTCCATTACATGGAATTCAGAGAATGATCACACAAGATGTCATTCTTAACATGCATGTGGACAGGACATTTCTCAGGCCCAGCATTCCCAAACATGACTAAGATGGTGACAAGACGGCTACAGCATCCTCAGCATTATATCTTGGTAAGTTCAAGTCCACCAGGACTGGTAGTTGAAGCCAGATAAGGAAGAACCTTGATTTTCATGCTAAGAGTGTGAACCTCATTCTGCAAGGAATGAAGATAAAAAGAAAACAACAAGTAGTTTGGTTTGCTTTACATTTTGTCATTTTTGTTCCTACAGATGAATGACCTAATCTGTCCTTAAGGATCTCCCAAGTGAATTGTCAAATAACGGAGCAGAATATACATGTGTAGCATATCAAGATCATCAACCCAGCACAAGAAGTTTTTGATCTATGTTTTATGGGGCAAAGGAGGCAAGCCAGACTCTGGGGATGTTGGGGGTGGGCAACAGTAGTGGTAGGGGGCAGTGCCATGACCACAGGGAGTCTGTATGTGACCTGCTTTACCATTGGTAGCCAGGACCTTGGGGATGTGCCACCCCCAGGGAATCTCTAACTGTGCCTCAGCCAGTAAGCTCAGATAGGCAAGAGAAGGTTCTGTGTATGCATGGAGTGGCAGTGCAAGCTGCAGAGCTTACTTCAGAGGGTCACAGAGTATGGCCCATGAAGGCACTGGGATGCTTGTGAAAAGTAGATTCTATAATCCTCACCAGGAACAGTTGTCCTTGGAGCAATTCTGAGTGGCCTCTAAAAACAGAAGGTCAAAGTTTCTGTCACATGGTTCTTAAGAGAAACAGCAAATCAAGTTGGAAAGGGATTCATAGAGAACATCTTGTGATTCTTCCAAACATTTGTTCACTCTCTTCTAGTTCTAAAAGCTGAGAATTCAGGCTGTAGGGAAAAACAGATGTTCTCTGCCAGAGTGGATCCTACAGATGGGGTTTGTAGCTTATACAATCTTGGGGCCCCCTTAAGAAAAGAATACAAAAATAATGAATAAAAATTTCAACATGAAAGTAAATATTTAAAACTAGAAAAGAAGTCATAACAAATTGCAATGCTAACTTGCTGAAAAAGCTGAAATGCTGACACATATTTCACAAAAGCTAGAAAAACAGCCATGATTTTTCTTTATAACCTGCATACCATACCTCTATAATATTGTCTACATTTTAGCTATATGCTTTTGATATTTTCATATGATGATATTTTTAATTATTTTCTATAGAAAGATTAGAAAATTAATTCAGTTTTTTTTCCTCCAGAGCTATTTTTTGTTAACTGACACTTTGAAATGTTCCATTCATCTTCACCACTCATTATTGAAATTTAGTGTAAATATTTAGCATTGGTGTCATTTTGGGAAAAGTAGTATCAGATTTATTTAATATATGAGTATTAAGATTTCAGAAAATTTCAATTTTTCTTGTGCAGTGGTATATCTTAAATATTCTTGGCATTGATGATACTCATTAACCAGTTTGTGTTCCATATCCATATTGGATTGACATATTTTGACTTTTATGATAACTTTGTTGATGTGTGTAGTTCATGTCAAATCAGCAAGAACTGAATGAGAACACACAAAGATTTGATTGGGCCGAGCAATTCTGACCAATGAAAGAGAGAGACAATGCAGAGTCTAACAGAGTGAAGAACTTAGTTCAGATAGAGGGCAGTGGGCAAGCTGGAGAGCAGAGGGTAACGAGACTGGAAACATGTCTTACAGCCAGGAATGTAGGTCTGGAATGAGCATTAAATACTGGCAATTGTCTGGAGACGTATTACCATACTTCTAAATTTGGGAAACAGATACCTGTTGATTTATCACTAAACTTATAAAAAGGCAATGATGTGCAATGCTAAAATCAATACTAGAAGCAGAAAAATACCTATTTGATCTAGCTCTGCCCCTTACGAATCTGTGAATTCTTATTAACAATAACTTAACTAGTCACAGAAGGGATGACAAACCACAAAAACATGCCCCACCAAACTCCACAAATTATAAACCCAATTAAACTCCCTTTTTGCTGAATGCAAAAGGCCCATACCACTGGACATGAAGTAAAGTGTAATGGGGGGAGAGTCAGAGTGAAAAGAGACGGTGGTCTTGGCCAATGACATAATAGAATATTTTCCTTTTGAAAATTCTGGAAAAAAAAAACCCACAACCATTTTATCACATTGCTAACACAACCCCCAAGGGTCCTGAAGCTTGAACTTCATTTGCCTCCTGGTACGTCTGCCTCTGCTCCCTGTGGTTTCCAAGGAGCTCACATTCGAGTTAGAGGAGTTAGACAACAAACACAAGAAGAAAATAATAAATAGACCATTTCAGATAGTTATTGTTCTATGAAGAAAGTAAAATATGACCTATGATAAAGAGTGACGGCAGGCAGGAGAAGAAGCATCCCTTAGAGGGAGAGGTCAGAAAAGACCTGGCTGAGGATGCCAAATTTGAACCAAGATCTGCATGAGGGGATATTCAGACTTCCAAATCTGCAACCTGGACCATGAGGCCCAGAATGGGGGAGTGACTAGTCCAAGCACCCACAGCACATCAGTGGCAGAGCTAGGACTATAGCTGAGCCAACCTGAACCAAATTAAAATTCCTTGCTACTCAGGGATTTCATGTAAGTTTTCACAGTAGATATTCTTGACTTATGCAAACTGAGACGGCACTTACTGCTTTCACTATGTTCCTGGTAAAGGGAGTTAATTTTTTTTTTAATCACCAAAAAGCCAAAAACTGAGCAGTCAGTTCAATAGTCAAACAGCTATTTCACTATTTAAAGATAATCACGGGGCCTGCCCGGTGGCGCAAGTGGTTAAGTGCGCGCACTGCGCTGCGGCGGCCCGGGTTTCACTGGTTTGAATCACAGGCGCACACCGATGCACTGCTTGTCAAGCCATACTGTGGTGGCGTCCCATATAAAGTGGAGGAGGATGACACGGATGTTAGCCCAGGGCCAGTCTTCCTCAGCAAAAAGAGGAGGATGGGCAGATGTTAGCTCAAGGCTGATCTTCCTCACACACACAAAAAATAATAACAATGATTAGAATAACTCATTTCAGGACCATAAAATCATTAAAAGAAAAAAACAGAGCTATAAAAGCTCTGAGAGTTCAATCAGCCAAATATTCTCTAGATTATTTTGATTACATATTGGAATACATAAATCAATCAATTAGTCAATCAATTAATAAAAAGGACATATACAGTCGTGCATCGCTTAACAATGGGAATACATTCTGAGAAATGCATCCTTAGAGATTTCATTGTTGTGTGAACATCATAGAGTGTACTAACTCAAACCTAGATGGCATAGCCTACTACACACTTGGGCTATATGGTACAGATCTTATGGGACCACCATCATACATGTGGTCTGTCATTGACTGAAACATTGTTATGTGGAGCATGACTGTTTACAGAAAGGGAGGCTACGTATACAATATAGACTTATTTATTTACTTACCTGCTATTTATATTATGTGTATTACAAAAACATACACAAGGCATACAAATTTTAAAAGATGCATTGGAAATAAATGAAAATGAAAGTTCCAGAATTTTCTTTCCTCACTCCAGTCAATCATTAAGTATGCACTTTGAGGAAGCTTTGTCTGTCTTTGAGGACAACTGATCTAGTCTATCACTTTCGATTTAAGCACGGAGAAACTGAGACCAGAGAAGAGAAATGAGAAAATAATACTGATGACCCAACATAATAAGTGGGCTAAAGTGCTTTAAAATAAACTCAGTTTCATAGATATGCAAAGTCTTTTCAACTATCCCTGTTATTTGTTAAAATTATAATTTTTCATATGCTTTCATTTAGTCTTTGCAAGTCCTTTCCTTATTCCCTAGAGATTTATGCTTGGCTTTGAGCTCCTCGTAAGAGTGAGGAATCCTGGATCAACAAACCCCTGTCACCAGATCCCAGCAAAGAGTCAACTCCCTAAAGTCCACGGGCTCAACCTGAACTCAATCTGTTTCGTTCAAGGATTCCCAGAACCCACACAGGCTTCCAGCCTGCTTAGGAATGCAGCACTGCACTTCTCACTAGCGTTTTATGACACATTTCTCAAATCAAATTTAAAAGCATAACTGAGTGGAATTAAATTAATGCCGTCTGGTAATGTCAGCTGCACCAGAGCTGCAATAGGATAGCTTAGCTCCTAAACCTTCTAGAACTTCTTGATACGTATTCAGTCGGTAGTATTATTGAGAGAATCTGTGTACCCCATGGGTGTGTGTGTGTGTGTGTGTGTGTGTGTGGTGTAGGGGTGGGGGCTGGTGTGTGGCCGAGCAGCCTTTGAGAGCATGACAATAGGTACAGGTACTAAATGATCATGCATGCCCCATGATCTTGATGTTTTTGAGTTGACATTTGCATCTTCCTTCATGTTCCGTGGAGTATGCTTAGCTTCGTTATATCATTTCATCATCACGATCACCCTGTGGGGAAAGTATCCATGTTTTTATCTCCTTTTATTTTTTTTCACTTGAACCCAAGTGCCCTGACTCCAAAATCAGCATTCTTTCCACTGATTAAGTTTAATACTAATGATAACACTACCTGTCTTTTCAAGGTTCCCTCAACCTCTCTGTTGCTTAATCCAATATTCCATTAGCAATTTTCATCTTAATTGACTCAATAGCAACATTTGACTTAGTTATCACTCCCTCACTGTTGAAACGTGTTTTCTTCACTTAATTTCAAGATGCATGCCCTTTATTTTTCTTCCTACATCACCTAACACACTCAGTGTCTTTTTCTGGGGCCTCTTATTTTTTCATTTATAGACATTGGATGTCCCATGGTTCCTTCTCTCCTCTGTCTAAACTCACCTCCTTGGTGATCTCATCCAATCCATGGTTTTAAATGCCACGTTACAGTAAGGACTTTTAAATTTACATCTTCAGTCAAGACATAGCTCCTGAGCTCAGGTTCCTATATCCAACTCTTTCAGGCATCTCCACTGGGATATCTAACAGGCATATCGAATATAACCAATCAATTTTCACATTCCCAGGCTGCTCCTCTTTCACTGTCTAATGATTTCCGTCACAGGGAGTATGGGTGTACACGACAATAGGGAGTAAGGCTTAGCATACAGACCTTGTTATCTGACCACTCTGGTTCAATTTCTGGTTCTACCTATTCCTACATTGGTTAAGTTATTTAAGCCTCTGTTTTCCATTCTATAAAAGGATTATAACCATAGTGTCTTCCATAATGGGTCATAGTGTGTTTAATGAGGTAACACACGTGAAATTGTAGCACAAAGTAAACATTCAAAAACATGTAATCATTGGCATGTGAGACTCTTCATAACAAGAGAACTATGAGTTTGGAGATAACCAGATAGATTCACGTGGAGGTATGACCCACACAAATTTGGAAATTCCACACAGTTTGAAGGGATACATGGACAGGTGAAGGTTTGTCTCCCAGTCCTGATTGTTGAGACAACCAGAATACGTCAAGGAATACCTACAACATAACACCAAGCTGCGGAGGTCAGACTGAGAGTGCTGTGGAAATCCAAGAGGCCAGTGTACCTCACAAAAGTCCAGAGAAGCATCTTGAAGTATGTGGAATTTGACATGACTTAAATCTTACAGATCCTGACAGTTCTGCCAATATCTAACACCATACCTGCATGTAGGTGGCATCTAGAAATATTTGTTGAATGAAAATAAATATTTGGGTAAATGAAAACTGGGGATGATGAAGAAAGCACAGTGCATGGTGAAAGGTCTGAGGAAGGTAGAGGGTATAGCAAGTATATTAGTTACCTAATGCTACATAACAATTTACCCCCAAATTTAGCAGCTTAAAACAACAAACATTTATCATCTCAGGAGGGTAGCTGACATGACAGATGACTTTCAATACATATTTATATTAAAACTAACTACAGAAATCATGCCAAGACTTACAGAAGTGGTTGTCTTTATTTATTTTACTAATAATGTGCCAGTCAGTTTAGAAATATTTACTATGTTATCTAACTTTATCATCACAACCGTCCTATGACATAGCGGTCACTCTGTCTTATTAATTAATTATTTAAGTTATGTATTTATTAAGCAACTATTTATTAACCTTCTACAGATTCTGTGAACTAGGAAGCAGATAACACAGATAAAAATCCCTGCCTTCACGGAACTTATATCAAAGAAGGGAAAGAGAGAGAATAAATATATATGAATATACAGTAAAATGTGTAGTAGTATATCAGAGGGTGATATATGCTGTCAGGACAATAAAGCAGGGAAGGAGAAAGGAGGCACCCCAAACACAAAGAAATTAAGTAATTGCCCAGCATTGCACAGCTAGCAAGGGGCGGAGACAAGAGTCTGATTACACATATGCTAGTATGGCTACTAACCATACACGGTACCATAACAAGAATTTCAGAGCTTCTTTAGGGCACTTTACCAGTTAAGCTTCCTCAAGCAGCTAGTTGAAGAAAACCTTAATTCAAATGAGAAATTGCTTCACATCCTAGAAAGCCCAGAAATTCCAGCCCTGGAATGCCAGAAACGGTCTTCCCTCTGGGAACAAGGCAGCTGCAATTTTTGCTTCCCGTCCAGATACTTCAACATGCACTACAAGAAAGTGAACATCCTCTTGGCAAAGAAACCTTTCCCAGAAGGTCTGAGTAGACTTCCCCTCATTGTCCAGAGCATGATCACGTGACCCCCACCAAGCACATTCCTGGCAAGGCCATGAGTACCCTCAGTATTATGGATTTATTCCTGGAGTTGGATAGAGTTATTCTCCGCTGTGTTATGCAAGGCAGCAACGGTGATTTAAAGCAAATCTGTCAACAGGAGAAGTGGGGAGTGGGAAACTGCCAGCTTTTGCCATTAATATGGATCAAGCCTTATTCACAGTCTAGTGATCAACAGTGGACACATAAAAGAAATTTCATAAGTAGTTATTGATTTGAATTAGAGTAAGAAATAGAAAAAAAAAACTACAAGGAGTAGAGAAGAGGGGGAAAAAAGAGGTGGGAGAAGTAGAAGAATTTTGATCCTAATATGAAGAAGAGCTACTGCCCAACACTCTGAATTGAGAGTGAAAAGACTCAGTTCCTGCTCACCGCCCAGCCATTCAATAGCTGTGTGACTTGGGCTAATCACTTAACTTCTCTGTGACTCAGTTTCATGAAGAACAACTCCAGTCTAATAATGCTCTTTAGTCACATTTCATGAACGGCAGAAGATATAATAAAATGCCCGTGTTCAGTGAAAAGAAAGCAATACGTGACATTCCAGTTCAAAGTGGGTCTCTTCCCATTTACAGATACAGAAAGAATTGGAAGGAGTGTGTCTACAACACAAAGATAATTGAGTTAGTCAAGCAGATCATTCAAAGAGGACAACACACATACACAGACACAAGCACTAGTACAGGCGCACGCACACACACACATCCTTGAAATGCTTTCTCACTAAAAAAGAAAACAACTCTTGTTTATTGTTCATTGAGCAATTATTGTTTGCCAGGCACTAGCTAAATAATTTATGAGCACTGTCTTCATTTAATTTCACAACAACCCAAGAGTTAGATACTACTATAGAATAGTTCCATATTTGAATTATCTGGGATAGATTTTTCAAATTTCCTCTTCTTTTTATATAGATGCACTTTCTCATCACCATTAAACGGATGCCATTTCAGTGAATGACTATGGTCTTCAGATTGTTTCTCCTAGATTTAAACACAGTATTTCAGTCATTTTCCTCACACCAATGAACCATTCCATTGTGCTTTGAGCTGATCAGATCAAAATTGTTCAGGAAAATTTAGCATCAGCCGGTTCCTAAATGCTGAGATGGCTCTGATTATTTCTTGACTGCCTTGCATTTGCTCATCCAGTCCCAACACCAGAATTTGGTGGTCATCAATCACTTGTTACATGTCCCTCTCAGCAATTCCTCAACAGAAACCTTGACTGTGGAATCTTATTGACAATAGCAAGCTAGTATTTCACAATGGATTCCTCTTCAAAGCATGTTACTCAGATGATGTGCATATCTGATATGAGACAGAAAAACAAGGTTAGGAAGAGATTCAGAGAGAATGAGTGATTTGGCAGGATTCCCATGAGAGCTCCAAGGGAAGGACTAGGGCTAGGCCAAGAATACAAGTTATGGAGTCAGGAAAGGTGGAGACTTACTGTGGCTCTGCCAATACCGTGCTGTGTGCCCTTGGGCAATTTTTTAAAAATCTCCCAGCATCAATTTTCCCATCTGTAAAAATGAGGGCAGAGAACTAAGCTGAGGTTGGAAAGTATCTGGCATAGCTGCCTGTGACAGACACCAAGAATCAATCACGGTACTTTTTCCCACTGAGCTACGATGGGGTCCCCATGTTCTTCTCAGCACACTTTCCACGTAGCCTAGAACAATTAGAGTTGGCATATCGTTTAGAATATATCTGTCATTCCTGGATGAAATAATCTCTAACATCTATTTTGGATCTAATATTTGAGGACTATATTGTTGCTGTGAAAAGAATCATGAACTTGGGATCAGAAGACCGGGTTTAAATTCTGATTCTGACATTTATTACTTCTGTGACCTTAAGCAAATCAATTCATGTCTTTGATCTGTTTTTTTTTTTTTAATCTGCAAAATGGGAATAAAATATCAATGTCCTATGGTCAAAGTGAAGATCAAATGAGATATATGAGACAGTACCCAAAAGCATATAGCATATCCTGGCACATCGTAGACATTTAATCACCCATTAAAATAAATATTTTAAAGGTGACATCTGGTGAGACAAGTGCATATGTGATGAAATTGCTAAGAATGCTAGAAGGCAAAAAGAAAGTGAAAGAGGAAGGGAGCATCATTCCTCCTTGGATATTTCAACTATTCCTTTTTTCCACCACTGCTGCTGATGGATGCTACAGTCCTAGTCCTGGCCTTATTATCAGCAGCCCATATCTCATGTCCTCAACCCAATCAAGACGCTGGGTCTTCCTCTTCAGCTCTAGATATTTCTGGCTCACAAATCAATTCTTAAATGATACCTCCAAGAACAACTAGTATCTGTCTGATCCCTCTCTGCTTTTTTCTCTTCCACTATGTCCTCCCTCTCCACACACAAAGGGATCGATATTCCACCAGTATCTTAACTCAATGGGATACTTCGACTTGGTTCATCTATATTCAGTCTTAATTGGGTGTGTTTGGGGGAAGGGTAGCTTGAGCTCAGGGGTGATGCTAGGAGCTTTTATCCTTCCACATCACCGGCACAACTCTAGGTGTCTAGGGTCTCAGTCTCTGTTTCTGAAGTTCGTAATCATCCTGCTGTTGAAAGATGGTTGTCCACGCAGGATAACTATGGAGGGGGTGTTAAAATATCAGGGCACAAGCAGCATTCTGGCTTGTCAGTTGATCATTGTCAGATTTATTGATTGCAATTACAAGCACTCCTCCAGAGCTTCTCAGCATGGGTGAGGTGTGGTGCTCACTACTGGAATAGAGCTGCAACGGTCTTTAGTACACATACCTCCCTGCACTGGTGGCAGGTGCTCAATGCTCAGGCAAAACAGAGAAATCTCTTTTTGATGACAGCACCTGAATTGCTCCTCTTCTCTCCCCTTGCCCCAGTCTACAGGATCTTATCTACTTTGGGGTGACTGTGTATATGTGCATGGGGGTACTCATTATGCATACATGCATCTTATCTTCTTAGGTCTAAATCAGTTTATGCCTATGTAGTCTGTAAATATACTGTCACCCAAAGCAGGAGTGGGCTTGTGTCTAGGAGTGCATGCTGGGTAAGGAACTGGTTCAGAGTCCAAGGGAAGAAACTTGATGAGTTACTAGGTAGGTAGAAAACATGTTAATTAACGCTTTTAAATATTTTCCAATCACCATTTTTACTAGAACATCTTTTGCTCTAGTATAACCAATGACATAATAATTAGCCTATAAATAATGAATGTATTCTAAGCAGGACAGATATCGTTTGATGAATTTGGATGGCCAAAGATAGGCATGGAGGTGAGTCTAGGAGTAAGAGCTGGGAAGAGCTGAATTACCTTGCAAAATAGAATAAATGTGATTTGGAAGCTCCTGAAGGCATCTGGGCGGAATGAGGTCTGAAGAAGGGAATAAGTAAAAAGGGAAGAAGTGTAAGGCTTGCATACTTTATAGGATGAAGTAGCCATGAATAATCCTCAGTTGAATGGCAAAGGGACTTCTATAATCAAGAACATCTAATACTCAGTTTGGGGAGGTTTGCGTTATTGTCACATAAAACTTCTCTTAGCTCTCCAAATTTTTCACTAAAATATTTTGTACGTAAAAGGTGGCATATGCGAGTCATGTGAGTATATGTGTGTGTGTGTGAATGAAAGAAGGGCAAAGATGAATGTCCAGGTTGACACAGCTCAAAGCAGTCTCCAAGTGTGGGGCGCCATGCATGTGATGTTGAGATGACTCATAAAGGGTGAAGCCATCAGTTTAAATTGGACAAGTATAGCCCTGCTCAAAACTTGCAGAAATATCACAAGAGTTTTGTACTCCATAACAGGACAAAATTTGAGACCCAAACCGATCGTGTGCACATCTCAAGGATCAGCAAGGCTCAATGAACATTTGGGTTTGACACTCCCCACAACCCAGATCAATGTCTTCTTCTCTATGGAGTCTTCTTCAAGGACCATCCGAGGAAAATTAATTACTTCTCAAGTCTCTTAAATAACTTTGCTTATACAGAACTTATCATCATGGAGTTTGATGTCTGTGCCTGTCTCTCACACTAATCTTCTCCTTGATGTGATGCCTATTTGTTTATATTTCTTCAGGACTTACTCCCATGTTTTGTTCAATGAATTAAAGCTATAATACTTTTCCTTTGCTTCCTAATAAACGTCTATATACCTCTGCATTGGTTCAGGACTGGGAAAATGGATAAATCCAGCCAGAAGCATCTGGGAATGGCAGAAACTGTGACAGTACGTGTAGAAATCTCCAAAGTATGCAGAACATAGTGAAAGACTAACCAGAAAGTGATGAACCCCAAAGATGAGCCTAGAGATTTTACTGGCAGGAAGCCGGGACTTTCATAATAGCTCTCTGCACCCAAATGTTAGCATTTTCCCTTCCCTCTTTTCTACCTCTTTCATCCTCCTACCCCATCCTCCTGGAACTTGGACAAAAGCCAAATGCTCCATCCCTAGTAGCCTGGAGTTAGGTGAGACCCAATTCTATAGTGATGAAATAGTCACTATGGAATTCCATATGCCATTGCAATGGGTAATAGTGTCTATGCGGAGGCCCAGGTTGGACCTTGAAGGCATTTCTTATCAATGATTCTGTCTAATAAACTATGGCCAAGATCCAGTATACTTCAGGCCCTCTATAGGTTCAATAGGTTTTGATGGATTTGAGGGAAGCCAAAACACAATGTACAACACTATTTCCATGTTGAAAATAACCACTAAGTTTTAAATAACCAATTTACAAATAAACTTTGGAATAAGCTCCATTGATCTTTTAGGTTGTAGTTTTTCAAAAAAAACAAAGAGCTTAAATTGTTAGTTTGCCCCTCACTACCGTTCACAAACCCTAGGGAGTTTCCATACCACCCTCAGTCTTCATTGGACATAATTTTACCATTTGCATTCTCAGGAATGTTTATGGAACACTCTGTGGCCCGCCTTATTCTAATTTGGCCACAGGAAGATGTTCAAATTGATTGTTCAAAATCAATTTAAGGGACCATTAGTCATCCAGAGGCTAATTGCTGTTATTATCTTATTATTCATCATAATCCCAATAACACAAGAATAATGCAAAATTGAAAAGGTAAATCCAATTTGCTATGCAGACATCAGAAAAGATCACAGCGATTTCTAAACACAGCCCTTGGGAAGGAGTTTCCATGCTGTTTGCTCCAGTCAGTTTGGCAAACATCTATTAGGCCCTTCCTGTGTACAGAGCCTTAAATTTGCTACCGAGATGGGGGCAGTTGTGTGGGGAGGTAGTGGGGTCCTGGGAGGATACAATAATAAAAAGCATATGGTCCTTGATTTGATGGAGCTCTCTGTCCACAAAAAGTGATGTGCCTATTCACTACGATGAAAAAAACAGAAACTAAGAAGTATAAAACAATTCACTAATTATAATGGGTGCACAGTGTAGGAAATAATTTGGTTTCTTTTTTGAGGGATCTAGGAAGACTTCACAGAAGAGGAGGCTTGAAAGTTACGTCTTGAATGATACCTAGTATTCCATTGTTCCAACAAAGAAAAGAGAAGGCATTCTTGGCAAAGGACATGGCGTGAACAGAGGCACAGAAAAAGTGCAAGTGGTTTAGGGGAGTGGTGGTGCTCCTGTTTGGTCTGAGCAGAGAAAGATGAAGACAGAAGGTGGGATGGGGAGAATTTATAGTTGGAGATGAGACCAAAAGAATATTGCTGTGGGGCTGTGATGGACCAGGATGGCAACATCAGCAACTGGAATTTTATTTTGGGAGCAGAAAGAAAACCACTGAGGCTTTAAACTGGGGAAATATGAATACAGGTCTCACATTTGTATTCAGGAAGAGAATTCTTATGCTGATTATGAAAATTAGTTTAGGGGTGGAGAGTCTGAAAGCAAAAAAAGCAACTGGATTTTGAGTCATTGGAAAAACGTGGGTGAGACGATGAAGTTGAATCTGTGCTGTTAGAAACCATGTGCCATGAATAATCCTTTACATGGTTCCACACAGTGGAATATTATATAGCAGTGAAAATGAATGAATTCTAGCTATACTCAATGGTATAGGTGAATGCTAAACATATATTGAATCAAAATAAAAGGAAGACTACCTACACTATGATACTATTTTTTAAAAGCTTAAAAATAAACTAAATAACAGGTTTGGGGTATGTATACGTGTGGTAAACTTTAAAAATGCAAGAAAATCATAAACACACCATTCAAGACAAAAGTTACCTCTGGGGAGGAGGCAGGGAGAGAGAACCTGAATGGGACACATTCATGTTTTTCAATGATATTGCAGACACTGTCTGAGTCTTTACCTGTTAGGCAGTAGGTTAAAGAATGTTTCTTTTATGATTGTACTTCTTAAAGTACATATACATTTCATCCCTTTGTATGCTTCAAATACTACATTAGTTAAAAAAAAAAAAACCTGTTTTCCTGCAAATATTAATTTTAGGAAATCAATTTCCTCTAAGCAATAAGCAAGCAGGCAAGTGATTGAGCAAAATATCATTCTCTTCACTGACCTCTTCTTATCTCAATATTCCAGATTATTCAAGAGAAGTGTTTTTGCTTCTTTTTTTAATCGACATAATTTGGAGAAGCAAAGTATTTAAGATGGCTACCACCTTGCCTCTGGTCCTTTACATGAAGTCAATTCTTCCACACATGTTGCTGTGAAGAATTGCACAGAGAATACAACTATGAGCAAGAAAGGGTTCCCGGGCTCCACTTACAGACTCAGTCTGTTGCTTCACATTCTCAAATCTTCAGACTTCGGATTCCTGATCCTGGACCCTGGTTTTTCACATCTGCTCCTATACAGTAATGATGCTGAAGAGCTTGCATGTGCCAGGTAAGCATATGAAGCATTTTATAATAGATAACTCACTGCATTCTTGTAACAACCCTATGAGACATTACAATCTTGACTTTTCAGATGAGAGTTCTAGGGCTTATAATTATAAAATAATCTGCCTAGGTTAGGCAAGCAGTAAGTAGTAGGGCCTGATTTTGCACCCAGGTTATCTGAGTCCAGAGCCCATGATTGTAACCACTTTGATAAATGTCTTTGTCTGATTAGCTTTGCAACACCCCATCTCCTTGGATTTGGTGAGTCCTTGTCATTTTCAAGGACAGCCAGGGTATCCACCAGCCCACTGACAAATCTAGATTCTCATGGGAGGAGAAGGTTCAGATAACATCAACCAAAAAAATAAAGACAGTTTTGTAAACTGACCTATCCCAGATTTTCAAACCTATTTAGTAAATGGGTTTAAACATCCTTGATGACATATAATAGCAAAAAGACTGGGAAAGGGAACTAAGATATAGTCTGGGCCATGGTGTGGGTTATGGAATTAGGTGAGCATGGGCGAAGAGTCCAAATGATAGTGCTCACATGAACACTGCAATCTAGGTCTCCGTTGAAACTGGCATTCATCTCTGAAGAGGTAAATTATGAAGAGTCCTGGCAAGAGAGGATGGAAGAATCCAAATTCTGAGTAATCTTATCCCTGTGGGATAGAGACTCAGCCATGACTCCTTGTATTAGGAACTGAATTTAGCAAAGGAAAGCCAGGTTAAGAGCAAAGACAGAAGTCATTGATTCAGCAAATACAGCTGGAGTTCATGGTTAATGTCCAATCCTCATGAGCAAGAGCATGGTTGAATGTAGGGCAAGGCAGCCTTGTTCACAGGTTGGACTCAACCACTGTCTGGTCAATGTCTACCTCACTGGCATACATGCTAAATGAAACAATATAGATCAAAGCCTCACAGTGTTACTGGCACACGGTAAGTGTTTACTACATGGTAGGTTAAAGAAAAAGAAAGAAAATATGGATGTTTGTACTCAGAAAAGATTCCAGACTTTGGGAAATATCATTATTTTTAAGCCCATTTGCTTGGAGCAGAGTTTGAGGTCCAGACTCTGTAGCTTTGCTTATTTAGGACTTATCCTCTCCTCCCTGGCTCTGATGGGGCAAGACCATTGGTTGAAAGCTCATTGGGTCCTTACTCCAGGATGAGGCTGATGAAGGCAGGGACAAACAGGGGTCAAAAGGTTTCACCAAGGAAAACACAATGTGGGCTGGAATAAAACCGACGGGAAAGGCTGCTCTCAAGCCTGAATTGTGGTTGCAGTTTTTTGTTTTTGTAGTTGTTGTTTGTTTAATCTATTCCAGTTGACAAATCTGGTAGAAATACTTCCTGGGGCTTGGTGGATTAAACACTTAAAAGTTTATAAGGGGACATTATATTTCCATTTAACTCTACTGATTACCCTTGGTTCAATGTTATTAGGCAAGTTGGGGTAAATTATTGTTAGTGGGAATCTTATTACTTGGGTCCACCTTCAGTACATCCTGAAAGGATCAGGGCACCTGGAAAATCTGGATAATAGGAAAAATTCCAATCAGAGAGGCAAAGTCCTAGATCCTGGACCTTCCTATTTAATGCTTTTTTTGTATAGCTTTAGCTCCTTCCACTAGGAGTCAAGAAGTCAGAGAAACCATCATAATTACAACCCTCTAGACTGTGATAATTGTTCTAATGAATTATTGCAATGCAATAACTAATAAACAAATAAAACAGAGCTAATAAAAGTGAGGAATTAACTAAAACTGTAGAGAGTGGAAATCTTCATGGAAAAAGTGGCTTTTAAGCTGGGATATAGAGGAAGGAAGCTCTGAAAATGTTCAGACCACTGAGAGCATTCAAAATGAGGCCCACAACTTTGAATTATCCTCCAAAGCAGGAGGCAGCATACTGCCTGGGAAAGAACAATTGAGCAGGCCAGGAAACCTAGAAACCTGATTATCTGTGTGTCCCTGGGCAAGCCATTCAGATTCTCTGATATATGTAGAAAGAATGAGAAAGTCCAGGACAATTTTTGTTTGATTCAAAGGTTTTTGGAAAGATGTATTTTATATGCACAGATGTGTATGTACTCATGAGATAAGTCAGTACTCTTTTCTTTAAGCCATAAATCATCCTTTTAATTGTTGATCAGCTGTCCATCAAGGCCAGAAGGATGCTCTTGCCTGTTGGGTGTCTGCGTCATCCCTGCGTATTGGCTCCTGAGTGTTTCAATATATTGGCAGCCATGACCCAGCCAGTAACTTACAGGAAGGGGAGTAGTGAAGGAGACAAGTGAAATGGCACCTTCAGAAGATAAAAGGAGGAATGAAGATATTTATCCCTCCTAAGTTCTGTGATTCCATCAAAAATTAAGGGAGCAAATTAAGTGTTGTTGGGAGGTAATGCTGGATGAGGGCACATGAACTGTTCAGGATGTCAGAATCATAGGCAGGATGTACATAAGCAATTATCTGATTGTGCCCCTGAAAACAAAAGGCCACCTAGAAAAACCCTCCAGAGGCAGTGTGGTGGAGGAAAAGAGCCACACTATTGGGGTCAGAAGATCTGCATTTGGAGCCCAGGCCTGCTGCAACATATGTGACTCTGATAAATGAATTATCTTCATGGAGATTCTGCTATTTGTAAGATGGTCAAACGATGCTTAGGATCCAAAGTTTCTAGGAAGAGTCAATGAGATAATATATGTGAAGATACTAGATAAAGCATTTGGCATATAAAAAGGAATCAGTAGTGTTGAGGAACAATGGTTGGCTTGAGTTCTTTGAGTATAAGGAACAAAGATTAAATTGAAGGCAGATTGTTGAGGCAAATGATAGATTTTAAGAATAACTATGAGTGAGTTTAGTCTTAACGATGTACCAGAAGAGGAGGATCTCACTGAAATTTGAGTGTAAGGTGTTTCTTGGAATCTTAGAGCAAGAATCTGTGGTTCCTCCCTCCAGGACATGTGATTGCTCCAGGTTTTTCATCTACTTCATTGTTCTTTAGACTTCTCTATACCCAGATCTTCTACCTGCTAGATTCAATTCTCTCAACCCTGTAGCTCGATAATGGCCTCTTATGGTTGATCTTTTTGCTTCCAGTTGCACCTTTCATGCATTTATTCACTCACATATTCAACTGATACTCAACACATATCTATCATGTTACAGTATCCTCTATGCTGGTGATACGGTGGTGTCATAGACAGACACCACGGACACTTTGCACTCTAGTTAGGAGAGGCAGACAGTAAATAACTTACTAGACCAGAAGATGATTCATGCAATGGCGAAAAATGAAGCAGGAACAGGTGATGAGAAGTGGGAGTGGGTGTGTGCAATTTTTTTAATAGAGTGGTCAGAGCAGATCTCACTGAGAAAGGAAAATTTGATCAAAAACCTTTAGGAGGTGAAGAAGTGAATCATGCAGATATCTGCAAGAAGGACATTATAGAAGCACTAGTGTGAAGGCTGTTGCATGGAAGTAGGTGTTGGGAATGTCAAGGAACAAAATGGAGGCCAAGTGGTTGGAGTGAGATGAACAAGGAAGGCAGTAGCAATAAGGAATGAAGTTAAAGAGGTAAGACAGAGACCTTAGTTATATAGGGCCTTGCAGACTATCATAAAAACTTTGGTTTACTTTAAGTGACATGGAAAAGTATTGAACAGAGGAGTGATGTTCTGGCTGCTATCTTGAAAACAGACCCATGTGAGGCAAGGGCAAAAGGCAACAGAATAACTCAAATGAGAGATGCTGATGGCTACAATGAGAGTGGTAGCAGAAAAGGACGTAAAAAGTGGGCAGATTTGGAGTCTACTTTGAAGTAAGAACTGCTAGCTTTTGGTGACATATTGGCTATGGGCTGATAAAGAGAGAAAAATAAAAATTTCAACTGCTTTGTTTAATCTTAATTCCCACTACCCATCTCCAAGAGTGAGGGTCTGATTCTCTGAGTAGGGCTTGTCCTACCAAGCGTTCTCACATGCCACTGGATAGTATATGAATTGGCCACTCCGTCCAGAGCAACTGGTGACAGCCAAGCAGGGGGGTGGGTGTGTGAACTGGTTCCATGCTGGAAGTCAAGGCTATCTTCGGATGTCCTTTCAGCAGGGGGTGTGGACAGGGCAAGTTTTCCACAGAAAGGACTCAGAACATTTCCTTAGAATGGGATGAGTTGTCACCATGATTGACATGCCTTGTTACAAGTCTTCTTATCTGCCTCATTTTACAGACTGGGAGATGACAATTACAGTGGTGAGATAATAAACTCAAGTTTACACAGCTCTGTCACAGTTTAAGTAAGACTAGAGCCCAAGCCCTCTGCCTCTTTATTTTTTCTTTCTTCACTGCACTCCAACATTCATCTTTAAAGGTGGATTTTTTCCCCCTGTGTTTACTTCCCAAATCACCAAGTCTCCAAGTGAGAGCTTCTGTTCTTGACACCAGCATGGGGCAAATGCAGTGTACTGTACAGTAGTTTTGAGTGTGGCTCTGGTGTCAACTTGCTAGGGTTCAGACCAAAGATCTTACTAATCATGTGTCCTTGGGCAAGTTGCTTCATTGTCCTGAGCCCTTAGGTTGAGATTAATATTTGTGCACATTTCACAGGGCTGTTGTTTAAAATAAAATAATGCTTGGGAAATTCTCAGTGCTGTACCCAGACCCATATTAAGTTCTTAAAAATATTTATTAATATTATATATTTTTAATAGTAGTATTAGCAATATTCATATCTTGGATGGGTAGATGAATAGACATATGAATAGATGGAAGAATATCTTATGACATCTTTTTATGAAAAGCCACTTTCTCCTTTGAGGAGGATTTCTTGTCCTTTGATCTGCTTTGGCAGCCTAGCTAAACGGGTGGGGATTCCAGTTTTAAACTATACCCCCTGGGTTATCTGAATAGAATGGTTGAAGAAGAGAAAATGGTCAGTAATGCTAAGAACAGAGTTCATCTAACAGAAATGGCTCCAGCTGCAAGATCATCAGCCCCATAAATTATTTACGCTATTGTTGATCTAGAATCCACTGCTCCAATTTTAAAATTAATTTAGTCTAATTACCCCCACTTAATAAGATAACTTGTCAGTTATCACCACTCCCATAATCTCCTGCATTTCCATCTCTTTTTAGCCTAAATTATCCTCTTCTAAGCTTGTTTTTAATGTATTGCAAAAAAAAAAAAAAAATCCTTGGAGGTATAATTAACTTTTTCATTCAGAATCCTAATTTCCTCTCCAGCTCTGTTGCTGCAGTATTTAAACTATTTATTATGCAAACTTGGAGAACTTAAACTATGAATTATGTACAAATCTCTGGATGTAAGCTCTGTCCTAATCATGGCATCTCGGTGCCTTTCTAGTTCAAGGTAAGAAAATGTGAGTGAAATGAATGTTGCAATTTACAAATAGGGTTATCGTTGAGACTAGGCTTTTGAAGGGTAATTCTCTTTGCCAGTTAACACTTTTTTAAATCGTCTTTTAATCTATACTGCCTTAACTCTTTTTTATCTTTTTGTTTGTTGTTGTTGCAAATGATGGAGATTTTGATGTAGCTGTTTCTATGCAAGTCTAATAAGTACCAATAGCTTTCCATTCATTTGTTCACTCACTCGCTCATTCATTCATTCATTCATCAAATATTCATTGAGGAATAACTCAGTGTTAACTGAGCTAGGCATAGAATTAAAACAGTAAATACAATGTGCTCAGTCCCAAGTCTCAAAGAACTCATATAATAGAAGATACAGATACTTAGACAATTAAATACAACTTGATAAGTGCTATGTCAAAAGGAAACAAAACAATGTGGGGAGACAGAGGAAGGTCATCTAAGCAGACTGAGGGTGGCGGGGACAGGGAAAGTGTCCTAGAGAATTTGATGTTAAGGAGGAGAATAAGTTGCACGAGCCACTTGGACAAATGAAGGGGAAAGTATTATTGCTGTGTGTGTGTGCATATGTGGGAAAGAGTAGTCAGGATCAAAGTGGGCAGAAGGCAAGCATGTGTACAGCCTAGAAGGTCAGATAGAGCATGGCCTATTCAAGAATTGGAAAATAAAACAATTCAGTACGGCCAAAATGTGGAGAGTGAGGAGAGGCAAGAAATAAGGCCATAAAATAAGCAATTGAAAGCCACAGGTTTACATCTCTTACACATTAGAATATTCATTTAATCTGACCTGTCATTCAGGAGGCAAAATGGTAAAAGAACACTCGGCTGAATGCTAGAATCTAGAATTAGTAATTTTTAATTATCTGGTGACACATATATAATCAAACAGATTATATATGGCTACATCCAGCAGCAGAAAATCTGAAAAGATAAATAAAACCTCTTCGACCATCTTCTACCAATCTTCTACCATCTTCTACCAATTTGCCTCTGAACTGGAGGAAGGCAAAGCATGGAATGAATAGTAGATTATCGTTACTGTGCTTGAACGTGATTAAAGCACTGTTCTTAATGATTTACATCTATCAGATCACTTAAACTTGACAATAAACTACAAGACAGGCACTATTTATTCTATTTTACAGATGAGGAATGGACGCATGGAGAATTTTAAGTAATTTGACTAAAATTAGTGGTGTATAGGTGATCTGAACGCACACCGTTTGGGTCTAGAACACCGCTGCTTAACCACCATAGAATACATCTCATTGGAGCAGAAATAAATATACAAAAGACAGCGTGTTATGGTCTATACTGAGTGGACAGTGATTGCATATTTTTCCAGCCCTATTGAGACAATTGACATATAACGTTGTGTAAGTTTAAGGTGTACAATGTGATGATTTGATACCCTTATATGTTGCGAAATGATTATCATAGTAGGGTTAGTTAACATCTCTATCATTTCACATAATTACCATTTCTTTTTTATGATAAGAACATTTAGGATCTACTATCTTAGCAACTTTGAAGTATATAATACAGCATTATTAATCATAGTCACCATGCTGTACATTAGATCCCCAGAAGTTATTCATCTTATAACTGGAAGTTTGTACCCTTTGACCAACATCTTCCCATTTCCCACATTCTCAGCCCCTGGTAACCATTATTCTACTCTGTTTCTATGAGTTTGGCTTTTAGATTTCACATATAAGTCATATCACTCAATATTTGTCTTTTTCCATCTGACTTATTTCACTTAGTATATTTCCCTTAAGTGGAATTTGTTGTCACAAATGGCAGGATTTCCTTCTTTCCCATGGATGAGTATTATTCCATTGTCTATATATACCATAACTTCTTTATCCATTCCCATCTGTTGGTGGATAGTTAGGTTGTTTTGGTGTCTTAGCTATTGTGAATAATGTTGCAATGAACGTGGGAATACAGATACCTCTTTGAGATCCTGTTTTTGTTTCCTTTGGATATATATCCAGAAGTAGGATTGTTGGATCATAAGGTCATTCTATTTTTAATTTTTTGAGGAACCTCCATACTATTTTCCATAGTGACTGTACCAATTTACATTCCCACCATCAGTGCACATGGGTTTCTTTGTCTCCACATCCTAGCCAACACTTATCTCCTGTCTTTTTGATAATAGCCATTCTAACAGGTATGAGGTGATAACTCACTGTGATTTTGATTTGCATTCCCCTGATGATTAGTGATGTTGAGCATCATTTCATGAACTTGTTGGCCACTGTATGTTTCTTTGGAAAAATGTCTATTCAATTCTTCTGTCTATTTTTTAATTATATTGTTTGGGTTTTTTTTCGCTATTGAGTTCTTTATATATTTTGGATGTTAACCCCTTAGATATACAGTTTGCAAGTATTTTCTCCCATTCCGCAGCTTGCCTTTTCACCTTGTTGATGGTTTCTTTTGCGGTGAAGAGCTTTTCAGTTTGGTATAGTCCCACTGATTAATTTTTGCTTGTGCTTTTGGTGTCATATCCAAAAATGCACTGCTAAGACCAATGTCAAGGAGATTTTTCCCTATGTTTTCTTCTAGGAGTTTTACGGTTTTAAATCTATTAAGTCTTTAATCCATTTCAAGTTAACTTTTGTGAGAGGTATAAGATAGGGATCCCATTTCCTTCTCTGCATGTGATTATACAGTTTTCCCAACACCATTTATTTGAAGAGATTATCCTTTCTCCATTAAATGTTCTTGGCTTCCTTGTCAAATATTAGTTGCCCGTATATGCAAGGGTTTATTTCTGGGCTCTCAATGCTGCTCCATTGGTCTATGTGTCTATTTTTATGCCAGTATCAAACTGTTTTGATTACTATAGCTTTGTAATACATATAGTTTGAAATCAGGAAATGTGATGCCTCCAGCTTTGTCCTTCTTCCTCAGGATTGCTTTGGCTATTAGGGACTTCTACGGTTCCATACGAATTTTAGCCTCTCTTTTGTTATCCAAAGGTGGAGCTAAAGCTGAAGTTCCTGGTCTCTCCCTGGTCTGCAGGTTGGGGCTGGCTTTCTGCACATGCTCACTAGCTGTCTGCCAATGCTTGCCCTCGCTGCTATTGGAATGGTGCACAGAGATCCCACCACAGCGGGTGGGGGAGTGTGGGTGAGGGGCATGGAGGGCTGGGGGTGCCCTTGGGCCAGTTAGGGAGATCAGTGAGTGAGGCATCCTCAGCAGCTCATGGGTGGGCTTCTTGATGGAATCTGCAACGCAGTTAGTAGGATCCACGTCCCTTTAATTGCCCTCCCCTGAATCTTAACTGCACTCTCTTAGCATCTTCGTGCCTCCTAGTCATGCAGCTCACAACTCAATAGTCTGGATGGGAGGAGAGAGAAATGGGCCTTTTTGGCAATTTTCCATACAACTGGGGAAGCAAGATGCTCACGCACACACTCTCATTTTCGCTGGTGGGAGAAATCATGGGGTGAGAAGGTCTCGCTTGACACTGTTCTGTGCCACCTTGAGGGAAGGGTGAAGAGAGTTAGGCCTAAGTGTTCCTCTTACCCTCTCCAGTGCATCCAAACTCATACTTTTTTGCCCCAATGGTGTGCTAGAACTCTCCGCTGGAAACCCGGACTCCACAAAGCCTCATTGGTATGTGGGTGATTGTCTAAGTCGATGTCCTCCAGGGGCTTCAGGGCCATAGTTGAGAGGGATTGGAGCCAGTGTACTGGCCATGCAGGATCCACAGTTGGGCTGAGATCTGTATGCCTACTTCCTGACACCTGGGTCAGTGAGACTCCTCTCGGGTCCCTTGGCATATGGTACGGGATCCCGCAGCTCCCATAAAGGCACTTTTGTCCTTGTATGGATGCTGAATTATTGTTGTTGAGTAGGAGGATATGACTAGGGGCATCTCATTCAGCCCTGTTGCTGAAGTCACTCTCAGTGATTGTATTTTCATGCGATCTTCATGATTTCAGAAAAGAGAGCCTGACCTGATCTTAACAGTGCAGGAATCTACTGTATGACACAGAGAAAAGGCTTATGAATATTTTTTGAAAGGAAAGATATATGAACGTGGATATAAAAGATAGAGAAGAGAACCCCAGTGAAACAGGAAATCAGCTCAACGGGAAGTCATGTGACTTGTGTCTTAATCTTGACTACTCAGTGATTTATCCCAGGAGACCTTGGGAAGTTACTTCCTCTCTCTAGAAACTTAGTTTGCATAATTGAAAAATAAATAGGCTGTTAGAACTGACCACTCAGGTAACTTTCAGGGTGGATATTTTACTTTAAAATCTCAGAATGAGTATTCCACTGTAAAGGTACATTCTTTCCATCTTTTTTTTTTTTTCTTGTTTTTTTGTGAGGAAGATCAGCTCTGAGCTAACATCCGATGCTAATCCTCCTCTTTCTTTCTTTCTTTCGCCGAGGAAAATTGGCCCTGAGCTAAAATCCGTGCCCATCTTCCTCTACTTTATATGGGACGCCACCACAGCATGGCGTAACAAGGGGTGCATTGGTGCTCACCCGGGATCCGAACCTGCAAACCGCGGGCTGCGGAAGTGGAGCACACGCACTTAACCGCTTGAGTCACCGGGCCAGCCCTGCAATTCTTTCTTTCTTAAAGTGATATTCTTGAAATATAACTTAATATTGAAGAAAGCATTTCTTGGCAACTTGCCTAATAACATTGAAGGCAATTAAAAGTAACATTTTTTTTTCTTGAAATCACATTTTGTTGCACCAGCTGTGGAGTTTATTTGTTTGCTCAAGTTCGCCCAGTTGGAGTTAATATCTCTTTCCTTTATATTCCTATTGCACTTTCTCAGTCCCTTTGTTACAACACTTGTAACAGTCTGGCTAATATTAAGATTGTTTGTGTACACGCCTGTCTCTCCCATTGAATTAGAGCGTCCTAAAGGCAGGGACTGCTCTTAAGATGTCTTTCTCTCCCACTCTGCCTAGCATTGTGCCCAGCATGTGATAAGGACTCGGTGAATATTCATTGGCTTGAATGAACTCACATTTCTGAAATTTGTCTGGATTTAAATTTTGGAAATTATTTCAATTGCTTTCCTGTTAACATATTCTTTACAATAGCAGAAATCAGCTAGCATTTTATAAAAGCTTTGCCACTGAATTTACTTTTGTTTAGTTGTTAAAATCTATGTAAAAATTAAAAAAAAACAAAATCAAAAGGCAATGGCTTTATTTAGATGGGTCTATAAGATTCCAAACTGACCAGTTTCTACAATGGGACAAGTTATATTAATTACATACCATATTCTGAAAAGAAACATAGTTAAAATGAGAAGGCATGATTTCTGGTCTTTGTTTCACCTTTTTCTTGCTGAGTGGTCATGAGCAAGCAAGTCAATATATTCCACCAGTTTCCTGATCAGTAAATATGAATGGTTACATCCATCCTGTATGGTGACACGGTGGTTAAGAGTACACACTCTACAATTAGATTTTAAAGGCACAAATTCCTAGTTCCACCACTAATTAGATGCACCTTTACAACTGGGCTACAATAGTCCCCCCTTATCTGCAAGGGATATGTTCCAAGACCCCCAGTGGATGCCTGAAACTGCAGAGAGTATCAAACCCTATATATGCTTTGTTTTTTCCCTATACATACATACCTATGATAAAGTTTAATTTTTAAATTAGGCACAGTCAGCGATTAACAATAATAACTTCTCTTTGGCATATTCGAATTGCCAGCATCCCTACTCTTCACTTTGGGGCCAACGTTAAGTAAAATAAGGATTCCCTGAAAGCAAGCCCTGCAGCAACGGTCAATCTGATAACCAAGACACCTACTAAGTGACTAACAGGTGGGTGGTGTATACAGTGTGGATGCACTGGACAAAGACATGATTCACATCCCAAGCTGCACAGAGCAGGGCAGTGCAACATTTTATCATGCTGCTCAGAACAGCGTGTAACTTAAAACTTATGAATTATTTCTGGAATTTTTCATTTAATATTTTCAGACTGCCATTGACCATGGGTAACTGAAACTGTGGTAAGCGAAACTGTGAACAAGGGAGGACTAGTGTACTCGTTCTGAGATTTTAGAGTAAAATATAATCCTATATTTTATTTTTCTCATCTCTCAGATGTGGCTAATAGTGCCTTCTCCAAAGAGTTAGTGTAAAGTCTGAGTATGATAAATTTTACAAAATGTCTATGAAGTAATAAGCATTCCATGAATAACTATTTTTAAAAAATTGTATGTCTTTACATTACTGGATCATCATGGGGATCAAACAAGATAATTTATGTCAGGCGTCTTAGAAGTGATAAACATTTTATAGAATGCAACAACAAAAGGTGATTATTAATGATATATATACATGCAGTAAGTAATGCAACATTTTATTTCTCTTTAAAGAAAATCTCTCTCTCTCTCTTATGAATGGGTTGGAAAATGTCCATAAGGATATGCATAACTTTGGGATAGAGAGAAAGACGCTTCAAAATTTGAATAACAATATAATGATGAGATGCATATGAGCATTTAACAGTAATAAATTTGATCAACTTCTCATAACTAGGCAGAGATGAGATCCCAGGTACTCTATTTCCAGAACTGATCTAGTTTCCATCATGCCTTGTTGACTCCAAGCTAAATCTTGAGAGGATTCTAGATAAATGGTGTCTTGAACATGCTACTGTGCTGAGCAGAGATGGGACAAGCAGATATGCAGGATCTGGAGAGTGTTGTTAAGCCTCAGCTTCTGTCATAAACCTAATGAATGGAATGTGAAGAATGGCTTCCCCTTTAAGTCGAAAGCCTAGGGATCAGTGGTGAATGGCTGACCCATCAAAACTTGTGGACCTTCAGAGAAGAAGGTTCACTTGGGCTACAGTAAGTGTGCCCTATCTCTTGACATGCATGGGAGGGAGGACTTGAAGTGGAAAGACAGTAGGAGACCAGAAAATAGAGGGTTTGTGCCTTACTGCCTCATCAGGGCATGGACTATCAGCTGCAACTATGCACCAGATATTTCTGAACCTCCCATCTCTGAGGAGACTGCCATGTTCAAGGTTTGTCTGGAAGCTTGACTGAAAGCCCCGGGGAGCAGTCAAAGGAACATAACAAGACATCCAATGGGGCTTGGAGCTGGAATGAAAGGAAGAACAGAGAACAAAATAGAGAGTTGAAGGAGAAAGAAATCAGCCTAAACAACTAAAACATCATTAAAGAGTATACGTGTGTGTGTGTATATACATAACGTATATGTATACATATCCCTTGGTATCTGTGGGGATTGGTTCCAGGAACCCCCCCAGATATCAACATTCACAAATGCTCAAGTCCCTTATATAAAATGGCATAGTATTTGCACATAACCTCCTATACACTTTAAATCATGTCTAGATTACTTATAATACCTAATATAACGTAAATGCTATGTAAATAGTTGTTATACTGCATTGTTTAGAGAATAATGACAAGAAATAAAATTCTGTACATGCTCAGTACAGATGCAACCATCAGAGGCCTTTCAATCTGTGGTTCGTAGATTCTGTGAAAACGGACCCTGAGGATATGGAGGGCCAATTGTGCCTATGTATAATCTTTTAAGATTATAATCTTTAAAATTGTAAACTATTTACCATCTTATTGAAAGATATAAAATAAAATCTGCCAGAGAGAAAGACATGCCCTTGGATGGGACGATTCAGTACTATAAAGTGTCACTTTTTCAGTAATTAATATAAAAGAGAGAAGGAGAGAAAGAGAAATGAGAGATCAAATAGAAAAAAATACCTCAAGGCACAAAGATAATATGTGAAGTAATGAATATCAAGAATGCAATTATAAGTGACAGACAAAAAATACAGCAGAACACGTACACAAGTAGTAGAAGTCTCAAAAGGAGAAAAAGGAATATGTAGGGAAGGAAAGCAATTAAACAAATAATAGAAGAAAATTTGGAAAAACGTTACCAAGTAGGATGTATTCTTTGAATATAAAGTTCATTTGAACATATCCACATAATTCTTTACATCACCATATTAAGGGGAAAACTAGCTGACTCTATCAAAAGACTGTAAAAAGGCATTTAATAAAATTTTAAAAAGTTCTTAAGAAAATATAGTTAAATAAGAATTGCATGAAGCTATTTAATACAATAAATATTAGAAAATTGAAAGGAATGACTGCTATCCACATTAGTTTTCAAAAATGTCTTAGATGTTCTAGCAAATATTCAAAAGCAGAAGAATTAAATAATTTTTGTTAAATATTTGAGAAGAGATTTAAAACTATCTTTTCTTTAACAAGGTTATATATAGGCAGAACCCAATGTTTCTGGTAGAAGATATTTACAGAAATATTAAGAGAATTTGGAATGTGGCTGGATAAAAAATAAATGTACAAAATAAATATATTTTCTTTTTCTAGGAAAAAGCAATTAAAAAGAGAAATAGAGGGGCTGGCCCTGTGGCATAGTGGTTAAGTTCATGTGCTCCACTTTGGCGGCCCGGGGTTCGTGGGTTCGGATCCTGGGCACGGACTTATGCACCGCTTGTGAGGCCTGTGCTGTGGCAGGTGTCCCACATATAAAGTGGAAGAAGACGGGCACGGATGTTAGCCCAGGGCCAACTTTCCTCAGCAAAAAGTGGAGGATTGACAATGAATGTTAGCTCAGGGCTAATCTTCCTCACCAAAAAAAATAAAAGAAAGAGAGAGAAATAGAGATATAATCAAAATAGCAACAAAATTTAAAAATTATTAGAAATAATTTTAACATTAAGGAGACGGATCTATACAATCTTATACAATATTATTGAAAAACACAAAATAAAACCTGCCAAAGAGAGTGGCATGCCTTTAGATGGGAAGACTTAATACCATAAAGGGTCTATTTCCCACTAATTAATATAAAAGTCAGGTCAATTCCAATTAAAATAACCCCATGTAAGTTTTATCTATTTAAATTTCTATCTAAACTTCTATATATCTATCCACTATGTGTTGGGGAAAGAAGATAATTCAATAAAATTATCTTAAATATCACAAAAAGTCCTAAATAATATCCAAGAAAAGTGTCAAAAGGAGAATAGTAAAGATTGACTTGTCTTGCTGATACTAGTATATGTGTACTGTGTTCAACTCAATGTCGTATTCGAATGAGAATACAAAATAAAGCAGTCTCTGAGGAGGCTGATAATAGCTTAACAATTCCGGCACATTATCCAGCCACATTAGCTTTGCTATTTTTCAGATATAACATGCCAAACACACTCCTATATAATGGTCTTTACATTTGCTGTTGCCTCTGCTTCAAATGCTCTGCTATTAGATGTACAGAGATTGCTCTGTAGCATCATTCAGGTTTCTGTTCAAGTGCGGTTTTATAAAGGAAGAAATCTCCGGGCCCTCGATCTAAAAGATCATCCATCCTTCTCCGCTTTCTATCCCCTGCTTCATTTTATTTTCAATGATTGATTGATTGATTTAGTTAGTTAGTTAGTCAGTTATTTTCTGCTTTCCTCTACTAGAATATAAAGTCCAGAAAAACGGGGACTTTGTTTTGTTCCAGTTATAACTCCAAGACTTAGAAAATTGCATGGCAGAAAGTATACATTTAGAATCCAAAAAGAGGTCACAATATTTATATGAGAATTTAAAATGTAACAAAAGCAGCATTTCAATGTGGGGGAAAAGGATAATTAAGCTAAATAGAGCTGGCACAACTGGCTACCCATCTGGAAGAAAATTAAGTTGGAGCCTGTCTCACATCACAGAAAAATAAATTCCAGATGGTTTAGAAGCTTAAATACAAAAATAAATGATTAAATAAATAAAACAAAAGTATCACAAGACATTCTAGGCATAGGAGTAACCCTCATAACCAGGAAAGGAAAGAAAGGAGATAAAAAGAAACGTTAAAAAATAAAGAAACATATTTACCTGTTTAAGAATTGGAGTGTATATTCTAGTTTATATATATTATATATGAATATTTATATATTATATATTATTATAAATAAATAATATGTAAAATATATAAAACATAGTAAGTAGCTAAATAATGAACTAGGGAAATATAAAATATTTACCAACCTGATGACAGAAAAAAGTTTGACATAATTTTTTTAACTATTACAAACTTAAAGAAAAAAAAAAACAAAAGAAAAATATAAACAGTCATACATATCAAATCTAAATAGTGAACAAAAATATGAAGAGATACTCATATTTCCTGTAGTCAAGGAAATAAAACTTCCCGATATAATGAGATATACCTTTACATCCACCATATTGGCAAGACTTAATGAGTGATAATATCTTTTTCTAGTGGAGATGCAGGATAAAAATGCTCTCATTCATGGTTTGTATAAATTTGCATTGCTAAAGGGCTATTGTAGAGCAATTTGGCAATAGCTACTAAAATCGAATATATATATACTCTATGTATTAGTTTTTGCTGAAATAACAAAGAGTTCCTCAAATCACAGTTACTTAGAACAACAAACACATATTTACTAGATCTATGGATCACCTGTAACTCTGCTGGATTTGATTAGAGTTTTCTCTTTCTGGGAACCAGGCTCAAGAAGCAACTACTATTGAGGGCCTGTTTTCATAATGCAGGGAAAACATCAAGAAAGCATCCACAATTTACCCCTTCAAGTCACATTTCTTTAATTATAGCAAATTCAAAGTCAGTGAGGTGGAAAAATGCACCTAAATCTAAGTGGTGAGGAAGTGAGTGAATTTTTGCTGAGCAATGAGAGAATCTACCACAGTATTCAACCCAAAATTTCCACTCCAGTGAATCTGTCCCTTGGAAATTAAATATGAGCATCTGTCTATGTGGAGGGCTGAATAATACCACCACCTCAAAGATGTCCACAACCTAATCCCCAGAATCTCTTACTATGCTACCTTACATTGTAAAAGGGACTTTGCAGATGTGATTAAATTAAGGGTCTTGAGATGGGGAGATTATCCTGGGTTATCTGTGTGGGCCCAATGTATTCATAAGGGTCCTTATAAAAGGGAGCCAAGTAGGATCAAAGTTAGTATTAGGAGACCTGATGGTGGCAACAAGAGGTTGGAATGATGTGAGGAATGGGCTACAAGCCAAGGTACAGAGGCAGCCTCTAGAAGATGAAAAAGACAAGGGAATCATTTCTCTTCTAGGGCTTCCAGAAGGAACTGCCAACCCATTTTAGAACTTCTGATCTCTAGAATTGTTAAGAGAAAAAACATTTTTTTAAGCAACCAAGTTTGTGGTAAATTGTTACAGTGACAACATAATTCTCTCATTCTCTCTCTTTCTATATATATACACACACACAGTGTGCTTATTGCAACATTGTTGATAATGTAAAAAACTAGAAATGAAGCAAATTCCATTCGTTATTAGAGAAGGTGAACATCACCCTAGACTATAGAATATGTCTGAAAGTTAGAATATTATACAGCAATTGAAACATGGATTATAAGTATAATATTTGACTTGGAGAATATTCTGAGTGGTATTGTTGAAAAAAACAGGATGTTAAAAATGTATATATTACAATTCTATTTTTATAATCAACAACAGTGGTGGTATTCATTTTTTTGTGTGTGTGTGTGAGGAAGATTGGCCCTGAGCTAACATCTGTTGCCAATCCTCCTCTTTTTGCTTGAGGAAGACTGACTCCGAGCTAACATCTATGGCAGTCTTCCTCCATTTTTGTATGTGGGACGCTGCTACGGCACGGCTTGATGAGTGGTGTAGGTCTGCGCCCAGGATCCAAACCCGTGAACCCCAGGCTGCTGAAGTGGAGCAAGTCGAACTTAACCACTACATCACCGGGCCAGCCCCAAGAGTGGTGGTATTCATTTTTATCAAATAAAATTACATTATTATTTACATTACTTTGCACCTCTTCATTTTTTTCTTTTGTTACATATGTGTGTGCATGCAATGTGTATATAATCATATATATTCTTTCTGACCTATGTGTGTGTGTATATATGATGAATATGGAAAAAAAGACATAATAATACACATCAAGGTGTAGCCATGGTTACTTAGTGGAGGAGGCACTGATGAAGAGTTGATTCATGGGAAAAGAAGAGAGGAGGAGCAAACAGAAAACCACACTTAAAAAAGAAATTGTATGACATGATTCTGATAATGTAAAATTTTATATTTATATATACATATATATATTTTAAAAATTAGAGGGTAAAGAATTATAAACATATGTGTTGCCCTGTAGAACTGCCTATGATTTATTTTTAAGTGGTGAAAAAAAGAAAAAAATACAGAGATGCAGGTTAATGGAAATAGTATGATTCTATTTGTTAAAAATTCACAGACATACATATTATAGGATTCACTTATATAACATTCTCAAAATGACAAAATTTTAGAAATAGGCAACAGATTTACAGTTGGCAGGGTTAACGAGAAGGAGGAGGGATGGGCATGACTATAAAAGGGTAGCTGAGGGAACTTTGTATGATGCAACACTTCTGTGTCTTGATTATGGTCCTGATTACATGAATCTATGCATGTGATAAAATTGCATACAATTACGCACACACACAACTTTATTGAGGTATAATTGATATACACAAAACCGCACATATTTAATGTATACAATTTACTGGGTTCGAACATACGCATATACCCATGAAACCATCACCGCAATCAAGGTAATAAACCTATCCATCACCTCCAAGAGTTTCCAACTCCCCTCCTTTCTTTGTGGTAAGAATGCTGACACAACATGATATTGTTAATTATAGGCACTATGTTGTGCAGCAGATCTCTTTATACCCATTGAACAATATCTCCCATTCTCCCCTCACCTTAACCCCTGGCAACCACCACTCTACTCTTTGGTTTTATGAGTTTGACTGTTTTAAATACTTCATATAGGTGGAGTCATGCAGTACTTGTCCTTCTATGACTGGCTTATTTCACTTAGCATAATTTCATAATTGTTTGCATTGTAAAATTATTCAATTTCACCAGTATGTATTGGACATCAATTAACATGGTGCCAGGGGTTGGTGATACATGGATGCATGAGTCAGCATAGTCACTATTGACCCATATCTTGAATTAATCACTCCTCTATTGTTATATATTAAATTTGTTCACAAGTTTTCATTGTGAAGTAGATGTGGTAAACATCTTAGTACATAGAACTTTCTCTGAGTTTAAGATTATTATCTAAAGATAGATTCCCAGAAGTAAAATTATTGGGTCAAAGAGAAAATAAAAATTTTTAAGACCTTTGATACCTATTGCCAAAGAAAATGAGATGAACAAGTTTATAAGTCCATTCTGAAAGGTTGCCAGCTTCTAGAACACAATCAATCATTGTGACCTTGATGCAAAATATATTCAGTAAAAAAGGCTGCAACAATAAATAGACATTTTTTCCTAATATAAGCTTGCCCTATAGGTGAGACCCAAGTGAAGCTGTCTTGTCCACAAAAGGGGAGGAAATTTAATATTTATTTATTTGCGGTTTACTATGTGTCAAATACTACTTTACTTTTGCTCTTTCATTTATCACACATATAAGAGCGTCGACAAATCAATACTTGACTGATAAACTTTTGCATGTATAAAAGGCTATAGTTTACATAGTGTTTTCATTTGCATGATTTCATTTATGACTAACAGATCTTGTCAGTCTAAGAATGTGTTTTCATTTGTGTTTTTCCCTCGAGTTCTCATGGAATAAACTTGTGACTGATTTTTCAGAATCACATTAAAAAATAACTTTAAAATGTGATTTACATTTTAAAAAGGAGAGAAGTAAAGAAATTCAGTGAAAATGTCTTAAAGGAATCTTATGAAAGCATTTGAAGCTTTGAAAGGCGATTTTCCCTCCTCCTCAACCATTTCCAACAAAAGCTCAATTTGGTAATTCATCTTCGTGCTTGTGTCCCTTTAATTTTATGGGATCTTAGCTTGCCTTATCTTCTGATGTAGCAATGAAAGAGAAATATAGACAATGGAACTGTACAGATCTGAAATGCTTCCTTCTCTTACTCTCCTCCCACCTCCTTCTCAAAACTGGATATCCATCCCAGAAACGCCATTCTTTCTGATGATGGAATTCCATTATTTCAGTTAATATTGGCAGCTATTCTGTAGGGACAAATGTGTAAAATAAAACAATTCTTTGATTTAAAAGATCCATTCACAGAACATAGATTCAAAAGAAGAAGAAGAAAGAAAGAAAATTGTATCGTAAGTATAAATAGCAGTCAACTTCTGCCCAGGGTAGTAGCAGTCACATGTAAATAAAGATCATTCAATGAAATCATTGAGATGCTTCCCCAGGAGGTACAAATAGTGTCAGTGGGTTGTTCAGGCTGTGAGGTTGTTGCACAGAAGAGAATGAAAATCTGCTTAGGAGCCAGATATTTGGTGCTATGGAGATAGAAGGTATATAGCTATAACAGCAATAATTGTAGCTTTCTACTTTGTTAGAAATATACCACTTTGTTGGCTTTAAAGCACATCCATAAACAAAATTTCATTTAGGTCTCACAACTACCCTGTGTGGTATGCAAGTCAGTTATTACTAAGTCATCTTGCAGATGACCAAGCATAGAGTAGCTGGCTGGCTCGAAATGACCCGGTTAGTTTTGGAGCCTGAATTTGGTCTAGGTTTTGTAAATCCAAACTCACATTTTTCCTCTTCCTTGCAGCACCACAAAAAAATTTTTTGAAGGAGGATACTATTTATGCAGGCCTCCATTATCCATGAACAATTCACCATGATCTTTGCTGAATCAGGGAGAATGCACCGGAAGATACAGAGAGGGGATGGAAGATTACAGATTCTTATTTTCAAAACATGGAAATAAACTGGGTTTGACAAAATAGAGACTGATGGTTTGGACACCCATCCTAAGCACCATTCTAGAGCAATAAGTTGATGGAAAGGTTGGGAGGTCTCTGAGACAGCTGGGATGCCTTATCCACCTTGTTATCTTCAGTTATCTGGGGCTGGGCTTGGCAATGATCAAAGGGAAAGAAATGATCCCCAGAACTGAGCACAGCTCCACTAGGCAAAGCTCCTGAGGGTGAGCAGTGTCTTGGAGGTACACTGAAAGGGCTTTTGCTTCTTGGCTTTCTCATAATCTTCATCAATCTCCTTTAGTTATTATTTACATGAAGAAATATAGGCCACTTGCTTTGCAAACAGCTTTAGGAGAAGTCTCTAGCACCCGGCTCCTCTGGATTAATTGCTGCCTTCCATATAGAAATTTTGGAGCTGCCACTGTGTTAAACTAACCTGATTTTCTCCTATATTAAGTTTACTAGACCAGAGAAAGTTAGTAGATAAGATGTGTCTGGACTTGAGCAAGACATTTGTCAAATGTCTCTCCCTACATCCATGTGGAGGCTAGTATAATTAGAAGAACCAATGACTGGTTGAGTACTTTTAACCAAATGAATTCATATGAATCTAGAGTGTAATCTCTAATTGTGTGCCTTGGCAGGGAAGAGGGAGTAAATTTCTTTTTCTCTTTTCAGTCTCAACCTCCAAATGGTGATAATGATTTTAATGGATATTAGTTTTTGTTTTTTGTTTATTTGTTTGTTTGTTTCAGTCTGACCACAAAAGACCCTTTTTTTGTAGGCATATGATCCAGGTTGGCCAATTAGAAGAACCCGGAATCCCTGGACCCAGGAATTAGTGAGAACCTAGACTGTGTTCCAAAGTCTGTTCTACATTACTTGCTGGCGTCTAACCCAGCCAAGTCAGGCAATAGTCTCCTCTAGTTTAAAGAG
Organism: Ceratotherium simum simum; assembly: GCF_057802395.1. Taxonomy (NCBI): domain Eukaryota; kingdom Metazoa; phylum Chordata; class Mammalia; order Perissodactyla; family Rhinocerotidae; genus Ceratotherium; species Ceratotherium simum. Next base: position 18,064,412 of record NC_141928.1, read on the forward strand.
AAAGAAACCGGGCGGGGGGTGGTGGTGGAGTGGGGGACAGAGAATTCTTTACACTTCACACTTGTTCAATGTCACATATTTAAGGTTTCTGAAAACGGATTCATATCCTGTGACATTTTGCTTTCCAAGCTCTTCATTTATGGTCCATGTGTCCACTAGGCACAATAGTCACAGTGCCTAGGGCCTATGATACTTTTAGGGGACCATAAAAAAATTTTGATTTTGATTTATTTTAAAACCAGAAGAAAAAATAAATAGAATAGTAATGAATGTACTAATGAATTCAGCCTGGATTTTATTTACCTTTATACCAATGTAGTCATCAAATATGTTTTAAAATATTCTTTATGGGGCAAAGAGCCCATAATGACAAAAGTGCCTAGGGCCCACAAAAGGATAACATAGCCCTGTCTCTGTGCCAACCCTGTTTTGCCTACTTTCCTTGCACCTTGAAAGGTAGAAGAGGAAGTATGTTTGATGGGGGGCGAGTGGGCATCAGAGACAAAGAATGGAACAACGAGCAATATATTGGGATAGATGAATGAAGAATAAAAAGGTGTTGTGCAGAGCAGACTGTGCTGCAGAGGCTAACTCACGCTGTGTGTTTCTCTTGCTAGAACTTTTGTTATCTCAGTGTCCTGATGAACACAATGGAGAAATTTCTATCTGTCCTGATTCTCACATAGGCACACGTGGGGCTTGCACAAATTTGCTTCGAAAATGATCAGAGATGTGTCATTTCTGTTTAGGCCTCTGGAGCCACAGTAGATGAACTTTTCTCTTTTGAATATCGAGGCATTCTGAATGTTGAAAATTACAGGCTTCAGATTCTAAGAAACCTTTGTCCAAATCCTAGGCCCACCCTCTTTCAGCTGATTCACAGAATAGATTGTATCTGTCTTTGTGCCAATGCACTCTTAAAATATACTTCTTCTTCTTTTTTTTTTTTTTTAATGGAGAGAAAGGCCTACAAAAGCAAAAGAAGTTACTTAAGCTCCCTAGGCCTCAGTGTCCACAGCTATGGATGAGATACAGAGTCACCACCTCAGAGTTAGGACACACTAACAGTTATTCGGTAGGTGGCAGCTACTGCCTTTATTTGTAACTCCATTTTACAGATGAAAAAACAGGTTCACGTAGCAGAAATAAATTACTCAAGGCCATATTCAAAGAGAAGCAGGGTTCAAATTTTGTTACAGAACCAATTCTCCAGCTTTCCTTTGTGACCACACCCAAGTTCTCAGAGTATGATTGAAAGTCACTGAAATGACAAAGGTTTCTTTGAAGAGAGAGCCATCAGCAGGTACATCAGAAGATTTCAGATGGCTGTAAGGAGGTGAGGATTAATATTAGTTTAAGAGATATGCTCTGCTAATCCCAGTGCTATTCTTATCTCTGCTGTTATTCCTGAGCAGCCAACAGGTCACCTAAAGTTTTCAATATATGTTGTTTCTGTCTTTGGTAACATCCTATGGATTTCAGACTTGAGTTCTTGTTCCATCAGGAACTTTCCAGGGAGTCCAGGAGACCATAGTTTTCTTTTAATGCAAACATCTCTCACTTACCATTGTCACTAAGAAATAAACAAAGTTAAAAATTATAGTTATTTAGAGCACAGGAGACTTTAGATAGTTATGGTGCAGTAATAATAATTGTAATATAAATGAAAATAATCCTCAACCTTGACCTGTCTATAATGCTATACAGTTTGCAAAATGCTTTTAAATGTAATCTCATTCAATCTTCACAATAATATTGTGAAATAGGCAAGACAGGTACTATTATCTCCAGTTTACAGGTGAGAAAATTGAGGGCCGGAAAAGTGAATTGATTGCCTAATGCCACACATCCCTGAGCTGAGTGTCATATCCAGGACTTCTGGTTCCATGTCCTTTGTGTTACTATGGTAAGTTTCCAGACAATTCCCCAGCCATTCCTTCAAATAATCTACAAATGAATGCCCACATTTTTTAGGCTTGAAGTCTGAGAGAACACAGGTGGCCTCGATTCTCACAACTAAACTGGATTCAACCAATGTTGAATAGGAACTTACTCTATGCAAAACAAATTGTGAGGTTCTACTGGAAGAAATAGGAATGGTCAAAATATAGATCTTGCTCAGGAGGACTTGACCATCTAGTGGAAGATGTAAATATACCAACAGCTAATCACACATGAAATTATGCTGAAATAAGAGCTACGGCAAATGCATATAGAAAACACTAGAATGAAGAGCAGGAAGAAAAATAACCTCCTATTGGGAGAATGGTGAAAGTTTTATAAAGCAACAACATTGTTACGGTTTGAGGATAAGAAAAATGTTGGCAGTCAAAGAAAGGAGAGAGAACAGACTGAAGGAACAGCCATGAGCAAACTTATGCAAGTACCTAATATGTTTGCAGATCTGCCAATATACCTCCCATTTTGTATGTGGGACAACACGGGTATGGAAAGTTTTTATCAGCATTCCTAAAGTTGTAGCCCCTGGAAGCACTAGAAGAAATTTGATTCTCAACCTGATGTTCTTCCCACAACTTTGACCAGGTCCTAAAAGGTCTGACCTGTCTTCATTCAGGGCTCATCCACTGAATTTCCAGATGTCTCCTCCATTCTTTCTCGAAGGATATTGTCTTCCCTCAGCAGGGAGACAGCAGTTCACATTTCTTTGCAGCTAGTATCCACTTTCCATTTTAAACCATCTGTTCACATTAGTGAGGGAAAAGAATCTGCACCTAACCTCGGTTTGCTCCTACTTATCCCCATTACCAAGATCCCACAGAGAAAATGGTCTTGTTATGTGGTAGCAATAGGCACTAAAAATACCTTGTGTTTGGCACTTGGAGTACTTTACAACTAAAAAACTCCAAGTCATTTTTAAAATATTCATCATGTTTAATGATGGCTCCTTTAATCACTGAGTCAACCCCTGAGTAACAACACTGAACTAGGGGGTAAGGAGAATTGGGTTCTGGCAACAATTCTTCAATGGGACCTTTGCCAAGCCCTTCCTCTATGGGTCTCAGGTGCCCATCTTTTAAACAAGAAAAAAAAATGGACCTAAACCCCTGGGCTTTCGTATTCTGTGTTAATTGTCTAAAGACAAAATTTGGATGTAATACAAAATTTGGTTACACTTCAGATATTCTTGGTAGGCTCCGAATAACTGACCATTCTCTTCAAAAGGAAAGTCATTTTATCCTTTTGTCCCAATGACCTTTTGGGAAAAGTGCCAAGGGTTTGGGGAACGGAGACAAAGGAAGCTCTTTTTGAGGTATTTTGTCCTCATCAACGTAAATCCAAAAAGTCATTCATGTGTCTGATCTCTCGCTCATATTCTCCTTCTCTCTCTCTCCTTTCTTCCTCATTGACTATGAGGCTATTATCACATAGTGAACAATTCTGGATGTTGAAGCCAGACCACCGTGGAAACATGGGATTCCATCCAGCATTTGTCATACTTCCATATGACCTCGCTTGAACCCTTTTGCCTCTTTCTGAGACATGGTTTTCTTATCAATTAAATGGTACTAATAATAACTATTTAGTGAATTGTTGTGTGGGTGAAGTAGGAACAGGATGAACTAGGATGAAGTATTTAAAGAGCTAATATGTGTGTAGAAAAAAGGGTCCAATAAAAGCTACAATGAGAAAATCTGGTTAAATATCTTCTCTTTTCTATTTTTGGAGGCAATCAGTGGAGTAACTAAAAGTGGAATCAGACAGACCAGGCTTCAAATCATGGCTGTGGCATCTACTTAACACCTCTACACCTGAGTTCCCTCATCTGTAAAATGTAGATGACTCTTTCTAGTGTGTCTGTTGGGAGTGTTGGGAGGTAATGCCTATATAACATTTTGTATGTGGCTATATTCATGGTAAATCCTTGATAAACGTTAGACATTATCATGGACGTTGATTATTTATTCATTAACTCATTCATTCTCCATCAACAGTTCTGCACTACAAATACCCCCTGAGCACCTGTTAGGTGCTAGGCTCTGTGCTGTGTGCTGGACACATAATGACAAATTTGTTCCATTTGCTTCCCCAGTATGAGCTTTTAGACTAAAGACAAAAAACATAGCTATATAGATATTTCCAATTCAGTATCCTATAGTATGAACACAACGCTATGGAATCTCAGAGAAAAATCTTTAATTTGACAGGGGACTATGTTCAGAGATGATTTCATCAAGGGGTTGATGAGTGGGTTGAGCCAAGAAGGATTAACAGCTATGAGTAGGTCAAAGGAAGATAAGAAAAGATGAGTGTATTCTAAGAAGGTGAATATTACAGAATAGTGATTCTCAACTTTGTGTCCTATTAGAATCACCTGGAGAGCTTTGAAAGCCATCGATGCCTGGGTCCCTTCCCACACCAATTAAAACAATTCCTGGATGTCAGACCGAGGTGTCAGTGTTTCTAAAGCTCCCTAGCTGACTGCAATGTGCAGCTAAGTGGGGAACCACAGACATAAAGTATGGCAGCATAATTAGTGTGTAGATGGAAAATGTAGTGACCTGGAAAAAGCACGATCCACTGAGGATGGACCTAAATAATAGGACAATGAGTTTGGACTTGACTCCTACATGGTGATTAACCATTGGGGAATCTAAGAGGGGAGAATAGAGTGGTCATATTTGCATTTTGGAAAGATCTCTTGGGACACAGCTCAGTACTGAATTCCAGGGGAAGCAAAAATTTTAAAAAAAAATGTGATGCACCATCTTCTGAAAGCATATAATCTATAGATTGGTCCTGGAAGAGTGTTCTCTGGATAAGCTTTAATAATATATGGAGTTTATAAATATACTGATTCCTGGGGCTCTCCTCAGACATCCAGAAGAAATTCTTGGGAGACGGGACTTGGGCATTTGTGCTTTTATTAACTTCTAAGATGATTGAGGACAACTGACAAACCATCTTACAGAGGATATTCAGTCATTGAGGCAACAAAAATTCATGACCTGTGTGTGGATCAGGCCAGGTCAGTAAGAGGGTCAGTTCTTGGAGAGAAGGCTGCTATGTCTCCCAACCTTCTCATCCTTGGCTTTTCTCCTCTTTGGCCAATTTCTTCTCCTTGCCCTTCAACATACTAGGTGCCTACAACTTCACCTGTCTTTATTTCTATCAAAATCAGCACTCCCATATAAAACTGAAATGTGCTGCTGATCATTTGCTGAGACTGAAATCACTGTATCTGAATCTGGAACAAACTCTAACTGTGGAATGCAAGAGTTTGTCTGCTGTGAAGAGAGCCGCAAGGCTCTGCAAGTTCCCGGCTGTGAGGGGGAGACCTCCCTTGGCTGCTGGTGGGGGTGATCACTTGCTGCACCGATGCGTAAAAGCAGACCCCTATCATAGCACCAGCAGGCAGATCAAGGATGGATCAGCTCATTAAGCAGTAGCTCAGGCAGCTAAGGACCACACTGACATGGGCACATCTGACCCGATACTTCTCAGGGGGAAGCAGGGAGAGGGATGATCTATCTTGACCCTAATAAAAAGATGCCCACAAGAAGGGGACAGGCAGCCACCCCAAACCTCCAGCTCCCAGCTTCTTTAAGGAACCAGACTTCTATAAGCAAGCCGACAGCTGCATTCGTATGACTCAACAGTGACACCCAGTGACTCTCTCTGTCAATCCCAGGTGGCTGTTCCCGGAGGATCTTTAAGGGAATACATTTCAGCCTCCATTACCTAGCACTGAAGCAGCAGCAGCAATCACATCAAATTCAGTCCTGAATAAGACAAACATAATAATAAATCCCAGTTTGCATTAACATAATCATCTAACTATTGAAGCATATTCCTCTCCCCTGTTGGGCCATGTCTAATGTCAAACATAATAGCACCACGCAGTGTTGTACCTGCCTGACTTTGGAGTCACATAGAAGTGATTCTCTCCTTTACATCTTTTGTCCAAATTTCGTGGGCCCTTATTTTCTTTCATTTTGAAACACACACACACATTTGTGTTCACGGAGATTTGTGTTTTAATAATGGAAATAAGACCCTAGAGACAGGGATGTAACAGAACCACATCATTATATATTGAGGCAGCCAAAGCTGGAGATGAGAGAGAGATGAACAATTTGTGGTGTAACCAAAAGGAAGTGACCAGCATAGCTATGGGATTCAAACCACGGCATATGAACAATATGAGGCACTGGGGACATTTAGATTAGGAAACAGAACTTCCTGGAGTAGAGAAGAGTAGGGATGGTTTTCTTCCCTACTGGATGGGCAGGCATAGGAAGAAGGATTATACTGGTTTTATTTGGTCCCAGAGGGCAGAAATCGAACCAAGGAGTGAAAGTTTCAGGGAAACTGCTTTCAGCTCAAGATAAGGAAACACTTTATAACAATTGGATCTACTGGGAAATGAAAGAATTTTAGGAGGCAGAAAATTTCATGTCATGAAAAACATAGCTCAGATATATCTGTTAACGATAATTCCAGTTGAAAAAACAAAATCAAGAGGGAAGTGGATACAGAATATTACTGGAGCAACTTTAATAAGGAAAAGGACAGCAATGTGGATGGTCAAGAGAGGAGGGACATGATTGGGAATAGGGTATAGCAGGGCGATTAAATCTTTTTCCAACTATCACTATTTCTTTCAAATTAAAATATTTGCTTCCTCATTCTCCTCAGAGCAGCATTCTCTGTTTCTCATTCTACCTGGTGGGTAGAAAATGCTTTCTCCTTCTACCTATGTTCTCCTATCTGCTACAGGAAAAAAAAATATTTCCCTACCCCCGCCTTACTTCCCTTTTCCAGTTTCCCTTTCCCTCATTGTTTGTTTCCCAAGGAAAGCCCAGCGAGGATCAGGCTCTGATCCTTGGTGCGGCCAACTATGACCAGAGAGGAGAGAGTTACATTGTACAAATATACCCTCCTGGGGAGTGATTGGGGCAGGCAAACTATGATTTTCCAAGGCACTGAATGATCTACCGTCAAGAAGTTTAGAAGGGACAGGTACGTTGAGGGAGGGAATGGGCACAGAGAAAGGCTATGAGACTTCTATTTTCCCTTCAAATATTAGATTCTCTGATTCTTTGATTCTAAATCTTGTTGACTATATCTCCCAGTTTAACTATTCTTGTTATTCTCTACTGTGCCTTATCTTATTCTGCCAGTGGATTATGGATAACGGAAAGAGAATGTAAAGAGAAACTACAGAAGGAAATGTGTAATGGAAAGACCGTGGAACATGGATAGGTTAGCTTGGAGTTCTGATTCCATTGTAGGCTGGCGTCCAATGAGAAAAAGTAGAAATAAAAAATTGTGAGGCTTCAGGTTCTAAGCTTGGTTAGTATTGGCATCAAATACATCTTAACCGGTGGATGAGGTCAAGCAGCTGGATTCTCTGGCAGTAACTAAGCAGGATATCACGGCTCAAGCCAGGCAAGGTGTTGGTCAGGTTAGTCTTCAGACCAAGCAGGAATGCAAACCTACAACTAAGACATATACCTGATCCTAAGCCTGAGTGCACAACTACTGGGTTTCAACTACTGGGAGTGGGCTGTGCTTTAGAAATATATCTGAATTTGAATCCTAGTTTAATCCCTTATCAGTCATATGAATTGAAGCAAGACACTTCCCTTTCCTGAACTTCAGTCTTCTCACTTGTAAAAGGGGGTATTTGTACTAACGTGATAGGACGATATTGATCTGAGGATTAGAAGTTATATTATATGTAAAGTGCCTAATACAGTGCCTGGCACATTGTAGATGTTCTTTAACAAAATTGTCAATGTTATAATGAACCTAAGTGGGACTTGGGAAGGGAATGGTCGATGGAGACCACTCCCACAACAAGCCTGTGCATTTGTGGAAACAGTGGATATCCAAATTTTTTGACTTAGCTCCAATATATTCATTGACCCGGAAAGGTGATTTGACAAATTAAACTTTCTTGACATTGACATTTGTAAAACATTGAAAAATGCAATGGCTTGTGTATTAGACATCTATTTATTTTTCCTTCTTTTATTCTCTTGCTCCATCACTTTTCTCTGGTCTTTGCTGTAGCAACCAGCTCTATTCAGGTGTAGCCTAACAGCTCCTGATCTCAGCTACATTGTGTAGCTCTTCTTTTTCTCCTAAGGCTTATCTGCCTCAGTTACATGGATCCCATGTAGGAGCCCAATCAGCCACTTTGGTGGCTGCACAAACTGGAAAGTATGAAGGTGTTAATACTTCCTTGGGTAACCCTTGACCAATGGAGCAGGAGCTAGTGGGTAAATGTTCCCTTTTTCTAAGCATCAGAAATCTCAGAGGCACATTCCATACAGTTCCTTAGAACAACACCGATGGTGTTAAGGTACAGTTTCCCATAATAGTAACCAGCTCAATAACCTTTGGATTGGCTGCTTTCCCTCTTTCTCCACTTCACAATTCCCTAACCCTCCAATCCTGTGATTTTCCCTCTTTTCCTGTTTCATTTTTCCAGACCCTCCACTTCTGTACTGTAGGATCAAATGATCCAAAGTAAACAACCTCCACAAAAGCCCTTGTCCCAGGCTCTGCTTTTCAGGGGGAATGTTAGCTACATCAGACTGAGAGCAGTAGCAAGAATTTCACAATTTTAGCACAAAAGAGCTGGGTAAGACTTCAGGGATAATCTAGTAGATTCCAATATTTTATGGATGGGAATGCGGAAACCAAGTCAGTAACTTCTTCAAAGTCACACACTCAGGCAGCTTAGTGCAAAGGAAAGATCAAAATGTGAAAGGAGAACAATTGGGGGATGGGAAAGGGACTGAAGAGGAAAGAAAGCCAAAGTCACTTGGGTGATGAGTGAGAAGAAAAAGCAAGCCATTAAAACATCTTAGCACAGTGGGGATGACATATATTGAATCTACCCTGTCAGCAGAGCAGAGCGCAGTACCCACCCTGATAAATGCCAGGTTCCCTTGCTGACACTGATAAAGGTTCCACAGAGGAGTAGAGCAGCAGCCAAGAATGGGGTGATGGTGCTGCTTGCTATTTTAACCCCCATTGCTCTCCGGTGCATGACATGGAGCAGGTGCTAATGAATGTTTGAGGAATAATGGGCAAATTAGTGAGGTACAACCCCTTAAGAGTTTACGTTATGAATGTACACACACCTAGCATTGCTGTGTGCTTTTGGATATCTAGCTATAAATGAGTGCCTATCTTTTTTCTCTTCTTTCTTCTTTTATTATTTTTTCCTGTCTGTATATTAAAAAATAGTTTTAGAAGTTCATGTCATATTGTGTGTAACCGACTTTGAGTTTCTGTATATAACTCCATTTCTGGTTACTCAAATTTTCGACAATATGTTTACTCAAAATCACAGGTCCACATATTTCTAACTCCATACTCCTCTTACAAGAGGATTTGGGGCTCTTTTATGCTCATTTGTGTAAACATGCTTGTCTCCTTTTCCTAGTCTCAGATAATGTTTCTTTCTTTCTTTCTTTTTTTTTTTTTTTTTTGGTGAGGAAGATTAGCCCTGAGCTAACATCCATTGCCAATCCTCCTCTTTTTGCTGAGGAAGGTTGGCCCTGGGGTAACATCTGTGCCCATCTTTCTCCACTTTATATGTGGGACACCACCACAGCACGGCTTCATAAGCTGGGCGTAGGTCCTTCCCCGGGGTCCAAACCCCAGACTGCCAAAGTAGAACACGTGAACTTAACCACTACAGCACCGGGCCGGCCCGTCACATAATTTTTTGAATATATCAATGCTGCTTTTCACAAGTTGTAAATTCTCAAAGTAACTTCTTTTACTCATTTGGAGAAAAGCAAAAATAGAAACAAACAGCAGCAACCTACTAAGTACCATGTACCAAGCACAGTGCTGTTTATTGGAGCTAAACCAATGAAGACAAGGTTGCCTGGATTTGGAGAGATCACAGATTATTACCGCAGAAATTTGTCTTCATACTTGACCCCTGTCTCCAGGCAGTGAACACCTTGACTTATTAGAGTCGGCCTTAACCTGAATTGATTTTCATCCTGAGTACTTCCAGGAATAGCGCTGGTCAAGTGTTCCTTAGTGATAAAGTGCTATGCTTTGTCTCATGGAGAAAACAAGTCTACCATTGAACTTTAAATTATTAAAATTGTACATATCTTCCTTTGATAGCCTATATTAGATTGTATGGTGCCTATCACACAGCATCCGTGATCTTTTTTATAGCTCTTACCACATTTTAAACTACTTGACCAATGTTTTGTCTTTACTGTGAGCTACACAAATATGGGGAGCATGTCTGTTTCTCTCATGATGATACCCTTACCACTTGGCATGAGACCTAGGACGTTTGTTTTGGGCACTATTTAATACTCTATTGATTTCCTGATCAAATGAATTAATATATTACATATTGTAAATATATTTCTCAATGGTATGTAAATCTGTATTGTTTATCACAATTAGTGAAGGAATGATACATCATATTGACCAATGCTTTTCTAACTAAGTGTCTCTGAATATGACTTTGAGGTTACCACAATGTATAAAAGAGAGATAAGAACCTTATGTCTTCAACCTGCCAGCTCCATTTTTATCTAATGAAAATTGGGGTCTAGGTAATATTTTATTCAAGAAATAAAAGTGATAAGTTATCAAGGAAATACTGAAGAATACTAACTCCATCAATCTCATTACATATGGAAAAACAAGGCTGAGTGTCACACCATGAGTTGCCCCAAAACTCACTTCTTACCAGTAGAAATTTAGGTCTCAATCCAAGACCCCCTGATTTTTTTGGTTCTTTTGATAATAGCTTGCAATTCCTTCTAGCCAATTTTTAGTTTTCTTTGTTATTGGGTAACCAATGCAAAAAGCCTATTACAGTAATTGTATTAATCTAGGATTTTTGGTATATTCATGTATTCTTTCTTTTTGATTGATTTTTTTCCTTTTTATATTTTAACAATTTTATTCCACATGGACCTTTTACTGTAAGCAACAATAAACCCTTACTGCATACAGTCTGAGACACAGATAATAACTCAGAAATAAATAAGTTCTACTCCCTTAACCCATCCATACAGAAAAGTTCCTTATTTTCCTTTATTTATATACTTTTAATTGTTCTCCTTTTTTGCAACCTCTCAATTTTTACTCATTGACAACTCTCAGGAAGTTCAAAATTATTATTGTCAAGTGCCATCCCAAAGACCAATAGAAGTGTTCCCACAAAATAGAATCAAACTGAGGAGAAACTAACAAAGGGACCACAGTGTTTCCTGAGTTACTAGGGGAAGCTGACGAAGAAAGTCAGTGGGAAGACTTGGCCATGCTGAAGGTCTATGGAATGATTGTGTACCCAAAGAGATAACCGACACAAAACAAAAGCCAATATTTATTGAGTATTTACAATGTACCAAGCACTAAGAGGAGCACTATATACTGCATCTCACCGGATCTTCACATGATAATATCATGACTTGTTTTACAAGTGAGGAAAATAAGGTTCAGAAGATCACATAACTAATAAGTGGCAAGACTAGGTTTCGAATTCCAGATTTTCTGTTTCCAAAACCCATGCTCTGAAGAGGCTGATTCTGAGGACACTGGTTTATTAGCAGCCCAGAATCCAAAGTGTGAGGATGCTTTTGTCATATCTCTTCAAAGAGAGAAATAAAGGAGCGAAGCTTGGATGAAGATGCTGTGCACTTTCCCAGGTGCTTTGTACTAAAGTCTTCATAGCCAATCTGCGAAGAGAACACTACGCTTCTTGTTGGACAGATAAGGAAGCTTTAGCTTGGAGCTGCCCACTGTCACCTGGCCAGCAAATGTTATGGTCAGGATCTGAAGAAAGACTGGAGGTCAGCTCCACTACCACTGCTCTTTTTTTGCTCAACCATATTTGACACCCCTGTGGGCTTAATTATCTTTGTCCTAGACACTGGTTGCCCTTGCCTCATTCCACCTTCTTGAAAACACTCAAATGATGTTTACTAAGCAGATACTCTGTACCAAAAATTGGGCTAAGCATTTCATGGACACAGAGATGAAGACAATGTGGATTCTCCTCTGCATAGCCTAAGTAAAGAAGATAAAGTGTAAAAACACAGATAATAGTGAAAATCACGTTGATGAAGCTGATAATAGTGTTTACTATGTATCAGACACTCTTCGGAGATTTAACCTGCATTATCTCATTTAAGCCTTATTGCAGACAGCTGTTGATGCCCTACTTGCTGTCTCTTTAGCCTGCCCAAATTCATCTGCAATTGAAGATGATTTCCATGTTGCTAAGAGCTTCCTCCCTCAAATGCCTACATCTCTCTGCTTTTCACCTTCCTTTATCCAAAGCCATAGGTGTTTTCTCAGCAGCAGCCAGAGCAGCCAGGAAATGTCAGGGAGTTAATGCCCCCAGGGGCAACCCTTAACCAATGAGGAAGAGGGGTTGGTAGATGAATATTGTAGGTTCCTCATCCAGTGGTGGGACAACTCTAGACACATTCCACAAAGTTACTCAGATGGTTCCAGTAGCCCACAGGGGTAACTTAATCATTAATGAATACTTTGTTTCTCTCTTCTCTATCTCACTTCCCCACCCCTCCTGCCAGTGCTTCTGGAATTATTTTCCAAATGAATTATCTGTTCCCAAGTTGCTGTCTCAGCATCTGCTTTGGGAATAGAAGTGGTTCTAGAAAATTACCCTCAGGATGGTTTTCTGGCATTGGAACAGTCACTGGTCAGATAAAAATAAGGGGCTGATTGCTGCTTTTTAGGGTGGTGATAACACATGTCATGGTGTAGCATCAGACTTACTAAGACTTTCACCTGTGGTGAATTGAAATGAGATACAGATGGAAGGGGAAGGACTAGCCATGCAATAGTTCTAACACGTAAAAGATATGGAAACAATAGTAATTATAAGGGTGATGGAATTGAATATACTTTGGTAAATGCCCTAGAGTTCTAGAGGATTAAAAAATTGTAGGTTTAGTTTAATCACCATCAACTCGGGATATCCTGTGAAAGCCAGAAAACCTCCATGGTAATATTTCTAATCTAGAAGAGGCTGATTCATTGTCAATATAGAAGTTGGGCTGATGCTTTTCTGAAAAATCAAAACTCTCTTAAAAGAGAATAAGAAGGAAGGAAGCTAACATGATTTGCTCATCTCTAGCAGCCAGAGGGCAGACCATCATGAAAATCAGGCACAATATTAGATATACAGCCAATCTAAGGAACTACAAAGAAGACAGAATATTTAGTCCCATTAGGTCTTTTATGCTAATTCAGTGCTCTGATAAGGAGTGAAACTCAAAAACTTGGAAAGGGGGTATCTGGGTAAATGCTCCGGAGAAAGTAAAGTCCCTAGATTACGCTGCAATCACCAAACTGGAAAAAATAGCCTCATTCTCCTTGTTAAAGAAGAGTAGACTCTCATTGCGAAGAGACCATGCAAAGATATCACCTAAAACAGATACTTCTCAGAATAATGCTCCCCCTCAAAATTTTTCCCATCTCCTTTCATTGCCTCTACACCAGTAATTAGAGTCCTATCTTTGCACAGCCTAAACGGGCAGATGGGAGGCGTTAGCTTGTTCAACGAAAAAAAGCATGGGAACCTGCCTAATAGGTACTGAGAGGATGTAAAGGGAAAATATGGGAGTGAATCCTGAACACAGGATATAAGGCTGGGTAAGGGAGAGTTTGAGTTTATTGATATGGGCACTTTCCCATAACTCAGGATTAGAGCCAGTCTTATTACACTGCAAGGATGGAACATTGAAGCTTAGATATGATCGTAGGTTACGGTAAATAAAGTGGATATGCGAGAGCTGCCTTAGTAAAGTATTGAGAAAGCAGTCCAAAAGCCCAGGTAAGTGAACATATTAGAAGGGTATATTAGGCGAGAACAGAAAAGTTACCAAGTGAACTATCAAGTGTTTCCACTGAGTAAGGGTACACTCCCTTCAAGAAAGAAATAAGAAATGTGATAAAGGGAGTGGTGCGTTCGTGTCATTGAGAAACTCAATTTATTGTTTGTTTGTTTTGTGTTTGGTTGGCTGTACTCTGTTGGCCAGGGTTGATTAGGAGATACTATCATGGAACTAAGATCCACAGTCTCAATAGCTGATAGAATTTTAGGATAGAAAAGACCAAGTTTCAGCATCACAAGACACAAGGTAGTCTTACCGTAATGGGATGCAAGGCCAAGTTGACATTCAGAAGGCCTTTAACTTCCTTGGATTTGTGGAAATGGCTAGTAAATCATTATGTCTCTAGGATTCATATAAATGGGAAGCTTGCAAACATATTTCTTGATTATATAACCAAAAAACTTTAAGAATTAGTCATCGGAAAGCTATGTCAGCTGCTGCAACAGAAAATCATGATCACTTTTTCAGTTTCTGATCTGAGGCCAACAGGAGAAAGGAAGATAGGATCATCTTGATAAGGAAACCTATAACACTCTACAAATATATGCAATAAATATTTCCCCACTTTTTCTTCCAAGGAACTTATAACCAGTGCTTTGCTGGAGCCAGCTTGAATGCCATCAAGAGAAAATTGTGTATGTCTCCTAATTCTGTGTTCAATGACAAGACGTTGATAGCTTTAATTAGCCACGAGTGGGACGTTTTACACCATGGAAATTGGCAAATGCTATACTTCAGGGTTTTATTGTTTTTATTTTTGTTTTCTTTTCCCTCAAAAATCTGATTATTGGGGCCGGCCCAGAGACGCAAGCAGTTGGGTGCATGCGCTCCTCTGTGGCGGCCCGTGGTTCGCCGGTTCGGATCCGGGTGTGCACCGGCGCACCGCTTGGCAAGCCATGCTGTAGCGGCATCCCATATAAAGTGGAGGAAGATGGGCACGGATGTTAGCCCAATGCCAGTCTTCCTCAGCAAAAAGAGAGGAGGACTGGCAGATGTTAGCACAGGGCTGATCTTCCTCACACACACACAAAAAATCTGATTATTAAATCCTTAACAGTCCACCACTGCCTATGATTGTACACTAGACTAACTGTATATTGGGAAATAGAGAATACTCTGATTTTTCTAGAGATGTATGGATGGGTATAGGCTATGAATTGACATTGATACCAAGGGATTCAAGAAATCCCCTGTTAAAATCAGGGCATATGGTGGATAGGTGGTAAATCGAGTCCTGATCTAAGTATGCTTCACAGTGGCTTTATTGGGTGTGCAGACTCACACCATGGTAATGAAATGAAAACATATATGCACAAAAATGTTTTGTGTAAGAATGTTCACAGTAGCATCATTCATAATAGTGGGAAGCTGGAAACAATTCAAATTCATCATGAGTGATAGGATAAAACAATTGTGTACTATTCATACAATGGAATATCATCCAGAAATAAAGAGAAACTTTTGATACATGTAATGATATGAATGAATCTCAAAGACATTGTTGAGTAAAAGTAGACAGATACATAGAAACATATAGCTTATGATTCCGTTCAAATGATTTTCTAGAACTGACAAAACTAGGCTATGTTAAAGGAAATCACACAAGTTATTCCCTGGAAGGAGGGGTGGACCTACCGAAAAGGAGCATGAAAGAACTTTCTGAGGATGTGAAAATGTCTTCATTTGAGTGTTGGTTACACAAGGGTTTACATTTTCAAAACTCATCAAACTGTAGACTCAAAATAACGTGCATTCTATCTAAATTTACCTCAATTAAATTTTTTTAATGATGTAGCTAATAATTGTTTATTGAGTGCTTCCATTGTGTCAGTCATTATTCTAAGCACTTCTGTGAACCATGTCACTGTTTCTCAGAGCAGTCGTATAGGTGTACTCTCTGTCATTTTACACGAGAAGCTGAAGCACTGGTAAATCAGTCAGGGTCAGACAGCAAAGACATTGTAGATGGGAGAGTCAATTCCAGGCAGTCTTTGTTTTTTTTTTTTTTTTTTTGTGAGGAAGATCAGCCCTGAGCTAACATCCATGCTAATCCTCCTCTTTTTGCTGAGGAAGACCGGCTCTGAGCTAACATCTATTGCCAATCCTCCTCCTTTTTTTTCCCCCAAAGCCCCAGTAGATAGTTGTATGTCATAGTTGCACATCCTTCTAGTTGCTGTATGTGGGACGCGGCCTAAGCATGGCCGGAGAAGTAGTGCGTCGGTGCGCGCCGGGGATCCGAACCCCGGGCCGCCAGCAGCAGAGCACGCGCACTTAACCGCTAAGCCACGGGGCCGGCCCCACAGGCAGTCTTAAACCACAGCAAGGACTCTTAATGTCTAAGTGGTAATCAAGGCCTCCCCCAAAATCTACAGCCTTAAATATTGACATTCGTGTTAGAAAGGTCAAATTCACAATCGTTGCCTGCTATTTCTGAAAAGTTACCATCATATAATGGTTGCTTGGAATGGTAATGAACGCTAAAAAGATGCCTGCAATGAATGGTCGGGAGAGATATTACAAGTTTAAATGGTGACCGAAGGCTCCAAACAGCATCCTTGAGCTGCAGGCAGGGAGTCTGGCTGTCAAGAAGCATCCAGGGGAGAAAGCTGCTCGTGTGAGGCTGAAAAGACAGCACCTAGAAGACTGTAAACAGTTCTGGGCTTCTCAACACGAGAGAGCTGTCAAGAAATTGGACGAGATTCAAAGAGCATCAGGGAGCGTGATTAAAGTACTGGAGGGATTGATTTATGAGAAAAGATGAAAAGAACTAAATACTGTCGGCGTAGATGCAGCATAACTAAGGAGGGATATACTAACAACATAAATATTTGAAGGGCATACACACAGAGGGAGAAAGATTGTTAATGTTGCCCCTATGGAGGAATAAACAGAAATTAGAGTCTGGAACACAGAAATAAAAATGTTGTCCAAATATTAGGAAACATGTCCTGACAATGAGGTCAATTAGATTTTGAAGGAACTTCCCAGAGGACAAGTAGAAATCCAGTTGTCCAAGCCATTGACAATCAGTCCTGACACAGAATGATAGCATCCTAAATACTCTTGGGTCTAGGAGCAGAAAAATGTGATTTTATGGAATTCTCCCTACCTCCATAAGTATATTAGGGATAATAACAGTAAAGCTATTTGCACTGCTTCAAATACTTTTGTATTTAATACAGCAATTCTTTGTAGGAGATACTTCACCTCCTTTACAAATCAGGGATGCTCAGTTTCAGTGAAGTTTTACAGAACTTGCAGATGTTAAGGCACAAAGCCAGGAGTCCATTCCAGTTTTTAGAACTTCAAAGTGTATATCTTTTCCATGAGTGGATAGATACAAGCAAGTCCTGAGTTGGCCATTCTGAATATATTGCCAATTTTTTTTGTCAGAACAGAGCTAGACAGGTCAGTGTCTGACTTGCCCAAGACAATACTCATCCAACACAAGACAATCTTAGGCAGCAGCTGGATTTCAGGACACAAATATATTTTTAAAGGAGTTATTAAGCTTCAAAAATTATTCTTAGGAATGGGTGTTGCCTCATACACTCTCATACTGTGAAACTGCATGCTCTCACAAAACTTTATCTCTACTTTGACTCATTAATTTGTTCATAATTCATTTTCTTGTCCATTAAATATATATTGAGTGCTATATATTCATTGGACATTGCACTGAGAATACAGCTGTGGACAAATCAAAGTCCCTGCCCTCAAGGAGCTTGCCTTCTATTTGGGGAGAAAGATAATAGAGAAATGGAGATTTAAGGTAATGACAGGTGCAATTAAGAAAGAGAAAACAGAGTGAGGAGAATAGAAGACAAGTCAAAGACTGGGAGAAAATATTTGCAAAAGGACTGATAAAGAACCGTTATCCAAAATATACAAAGAACCCTTAAAACTCAACAAGAACAATGAAAAACAATCTGATTAAAAAATGAGCCAAAGACCCTAACAGACACCTCATCAAAGATGATATACAAATGGCAAACATATGAAAAGATGCTCCACATCACATGTCATCAAGGAAACATAGATTAAAATAGCAATGAGATACCACTATTAGAATGGCCAGAGTTTGGAACACTGACAACATCAAGTGCTGACGAGGATGTGGAGCTACAAGAACTCTCATTCATTGCTGGTGGGAATGCAAAATGGCACAGCCACTTTGAAAGATGGTTATGCAGTTTCTTACAGAACTAAGCATACCTTTATCATATGGTACAACAATCGTGTGTGCTTCTTGGTATTTCCCCGAAGGAAATGAAGACTTATTTCCACATAAATACCTGCACATGGATGTTTATAGCGGCTTTATTTGCAATTGCCAAAACTTGGAAGCAACCAAGATATCCTTCAGTAGGTGAATGGATAAATAGACTGTGGACAATGGAATATTATCCAATGCTAAAAAGAAATGAGCTATCAGGCCATGAAAAGACATGAAGGAACCTTAAATGCATATTTCTAAGTGAACGAAGCCAATCTGAAATGGCTACATGCTGTATAACTCCAACTATATGACATTCCAGAAATGGCAAAATGATAGAGGAAGTAAAAAGATCAGTGGTTGCCAGGAGTTGGGGGGGCAGAGGGGAGGAATGCATAGGAGAAGCACAGAAGATTTTTAGGACAGTGAAAATACTCTGTGTAATACTATAATGATGGATACATGTCATTATACATTTGTCCAAACCCAAAGAAAGTACAAGACCAAGAATCAATCGTAATGTAAACTGTGGACTTTGAGTGACTATGATGTGTCAATGTAGGTTCATCAGTTGTAACAAACGTACCACTCTGGTGAAGGATGTCAATAAGGGGGGAACCTATGCCAGATAAGGGTATACGGGAAATCTGTAGCTACCTCTTATCTTTGCTGTGAACTTAAAATTGCTTTTAAAAAAGTCCTAAACACACACACACACACAATAAGGAGATGGACTTGGATAAGTGTTGTGATTAGCGAGTTTAAATCTGGAGGTCCTTGAAGGCGTATTAAAAAAATAATATTTAAACAGAGAACTGATTGAAGTGACAGAATGAGCACCATAAAAATCTGGGAAAGGGCCTATCAGGCAGAGGATAGAGCAAGGGCAATTGCCAGGGGTGGGATGGGTGGTATGTCTGAGGAACAATCGGCAAGAGTTCACTGTGGCTGAGTGGAATGAGGGAGTAATAGGGTTGAGATAGGAGATTTACTCAGAGCAGAGATTCTAAAGGGTGTTATTGTGATTGTAAGCTCTTATTGCCCTGACTGAAGTCAGAAGCTACTGGAGGGTTTTGAACAGAGAAGTAGCATGATCTCTGTTATGTTTTAAAATAATTCTTCTGGGTACTGTGTTGAATACAGACCATAGAGAACTAAGGATGAAAGCAAAAAGACCAGTTAATGGGCTACTGTTTATAATCCACGTGACAGGTAATAATAGCTTGGATTAGGGTGGCAGCAGTGGAGGTAGGAAAAAATGATCAGATGTTGAGGGTATAATCAATAGGATCAGCCAATGAGTAGGGACGTGAGATAAAGAGATGTGTCATTTTATATGTTCCATCACAACTATTTTTTCTCTGTCTTCTTTTCTAGATCAGAAATCCCTTAGAAACAAATACTAATCACTACGTTTACAGCATTCACAAATGCCTGGAATACATTATTAGATTGATAAATGTCAATTTGTTGAACCAAATGCTCATCTTCTTTTAATTCTGTGTAGCATAAAGAACACCAAACTGAGAGATCTTGTTTATGTCACTTCACAAAACATATCACAGTTTCCTTACTTGTGTTTTGAAGCAGTCTGCTTAGACCATTGGTTTTGCCAACTATCTTCAATTTAAGGTTATAAACTTTCAGAAAACTTGATTACAGCATAATCGATAAGAATCATCGTTTGGGATTAAGGCTGCCCAAACTTCATCTCAACTCTGCAATTTATTTGCTGTCTGACTTTAACATACTAGTGCCTCTCCTTCTTCATCTGTATAATGAGGAGTTCCCTGAAAGCTCCACACAGTTATTACAAGTGGGGACAAGTGGACGTTAACAAGATTCTGGGCTATGATCCATTCCAGTTGCACCCAGAACAGTTCTATTTTTCTCAGTCTATATATTTATCATCTATGTAAGGTTCCATCAGAGGAAAGGGTTTTGTGGGTAAAGTATGGATGAGAAATTACTGGATTAAATAGTACCTACACTATCCTCGAACATAATGCCCACTGGGTCACTCAGTAAAAGCTTATAGAACACCATGATGAGCCAGGTGCAGTTCTGGTGTTTCAAACAGAATATTGAACCCAATAGGCAGAGCCTCTGCCCTCACAGGGCCTGTTTATAGTGTAGGACTGTGCTCTTAACTGGGATGTCCATGGAGCCGTAGAGAGTTATATATTTTTTCAGAGATCCATGGACTCTTTGATATTATACACAATATTTTGTAAGCCTCTATATATGCTTGATTTTCCTAGAGAGAGCATGTGCCGTTTTCCTTAGAATAATTTTTATAAAGACAAAAGCAAAAAATAAACTTTTTATTGAAATATAATTAATCAAATTCTTAAAACAAGCTTTGACCTCCAAAAATTAAGAATCACTAGACATGATGATTAAAATCTCTTCTTATTCTGTGTTTCTATTTTTTCCTCTGCATTTTTGCTAAGATAGAAGATCTACATGTAAATAGAAATATGTACTGTGATTTCCTTTATACCTATAAACATGAATTGCCAGAAAAATATCTTTTAAAGTGCAGGCACACTACACTAAGACCAATTAATTCAAATGTAAGAAAGCATCCCACACTTTCCTCATCTACACATGGAAATTGATAAAAAACGAAGTAGGATGTGACTTATACTAGAAAATGTTCATTCATTCTGTGTTTTTTCCCCAACATTAATTTCCTTTTAACAAATAAGTTTGTTTAAAGATCATCCACTAGTGAGAGGAATCTGGCTAGGAAGAGGGTCTGTTCAGGAATGAGAAACAGTTAAAACTGTTCAGGGCCACTGTCCATTGGAAATCAATCAGAAGTGAAGATAAAGCATTTCTACCACTACAATGGAAGTTGGTGGGAAATAGGATTCCATTTATGCAATTTTGATTTATAGGCAACTTTTTTTATTTTCTTTTTTATTGTCCAAAGACCTGAGGTCTATTCCCAGCTCTACCACAAATTAGCTTTGTGAAAGAAAACAGCTCAGTTGTTCTAAGCCTTAGTTTCCTCATCTGTAAAACCAGACTTAAAGCTGCCAGATCGAGGCCAACCTGGTGGTGTAGTGGTTAAGTTCACGCGTTCCACTTTGGTGGCCCGGAGTTCGCCAGTTCGGATCCCGGGAGCGGACATACTCACCGCTCATCAAGCCATGCTGAGGCAGCATCCCACATAGAAGAGCTACAACTCTACAACTGTGATACACAACTATGTACTGTGGCTTTGGGGAGAAAAAAGAAAAAAAAGAGGAAGATTGGCAACAGATTTTAGCACAGCGCCAATCTTCCTCAAAAAAAAAAAAGCTTCAAGATCGTTGGAAATGTATCTAGATTTTTCAAAACCACACTTCTAATATCTAGCACATAATAGGGGCATAATTCTTAAGTGAACTGATGGATGAATGAATGAGAAGTTTGGAAGTCATGCAGTATAGTGGAAAGAGCTCAAGTCCTTAAAGTAATTAAAAGACATGAATTGCTCATCCTGGTTTCCACAATTACCATCTGCATGACCTTGGGAAAGATATTTATAATTTCAGACCTCAGTTTCCTCATGTGTAAAATTAACCTCACTGAGATATGTGAAAATATGTGAAAAGCATTCTACCAATAAGAAAATACTGTTGCAAATCTACCCATTTAATTGTGATCTCTGAAATAGCTTTGGAGCTTTACTATTCTCTGATTGTAGCCATCACCAATTTGCAGAGTTCAAGGACAAGCCTAGTCATTTCCTGTACTTCCAGTAAGTCACTCACTGGAGAGTGTATCTCAGATAATAAAATTCAGAACAAATACCTGAAAAATATAGATACTGCTGAAGCCAAAGTTCTCTTCTTCATTTCTCCCTTTTTTTGCTCATTCTACTGACAGATCATATTAAAAAAAAGTCCTAAAGAAAAAAAATAAATACCAAAAATCCATCTGAACAAGCAGTGAGTGTACCTGAATTTTGTTAAAATATATTAAGTATAATAAATGTGTGTTGCCTTTTTCACAAAAGTTGCCAGAGCTATTTTGAGGTTTGATTCAAATCCACCTCCCTCTGAGACATAAAGTTTTTAAAAATGCAGTTTACAAGAGAAGAGAATTTGGTTTTACTTATAGGCTGGGTTTCCATAAGAGCATCCCAGAGCAACTTGTTAGATCCTTGCCTTGTGGGAAATGCAGCCAGATTCAAGAGCCTTTGTGAATCCAGCAATGGGTCATGCTGAGCTCTGATCAGCTGACTTTATTTTACAAGGTAGCAGTGGCATGTCTTGCTAGGGTTTAGACTACAGAGAGACCCCAAAGGGGGCAGTCAATTCATAGGAGGTATGAATAGCTAGAAGCAGGGTTTTGAGATTAAATCAGCCAGAGACTAGAGGAAAAAATTGTGGAGATGACAAATGGAAAATATGCTAAAAGTAGCAAAGAGAACTGACTCATCTCTGAGGTTTCTGCTGCTGCTCTCCATGGATAGGACAGCACTCATCAGCTCTTCAGATCCATCTGTGACCTAAACAATGCAGTTAATTCATCGTAAACACGTGCTGAGCTCTCTCCCTGGTCCCAAACATTTAGTCAAGACTATTTCTCACATAGATTTGACATCACGTTCCTCTCATTGGTCACCCTTCACTGATCCTACAGTTAATTCTCTTATTCATATCTTAAATACTTCTCTCCTGAAATATTTTGCTGGTTCTTTTAATGGTCTCCTTGCTACCAAATCCACAAAACACAAACCACTAGGTTACGCGAATTATGCCACTTTCCAGTGGAGCCGATCTTCCAGCAATCCTATGGAGTAGGTATTATCATCCCCATTTTATGAATGAAGGTTTCACTCATGAATTTTTAAACTAAAGGGGAAAATTTATTCTCCATGCTGTGTGCTCCCACAGTATTTTGTTTCCATATTATTTCTCTTACTACATTGTTTTATGATCTATTATCCAAATGTCCATCTTCTAAAGTAGAGCATGAACTCCTTAGAGACTGGGATCTTTTTTTTTTTTTTTGTGAGGAAGATTAGCCCTGAGCTAACATCTGTGCCTATCTTCCTCTATTTTATATGTGGAACACCTGCCACAGCACGGCTTGGTAAGCGGTGCGTAGGTCCACACCTGGGATCTGAACCTGTGAACCCCAGGCCAACGAAGTAGAGCTCTTGAACTTAATTGCTACACTACCAGGCTGGCCCCAGGACTGGGAATCTTATTTCATTCATCTTTATATCTCTGATGCCTAGATCAGAGTGAATGCTAGTTAAAATTTTGAATGACTACATAAATGAATGCATGAATGAATGATTAGTGTGGATGGTTCTATAGTTATTTAAAGGGGGGAAGAGTATACTATTTCCTGAAGTGTGTTTTATAAAACTCCAGTTTGATGAGATAATCTATGGGAAATAAAAAGCTCTTGGGTCCAATAAGATTGTGAAATTTAAAGAATCTCCTCCCGAATATTCTCAAAACAGACACCAAGAAGTCACAAATTACAGAAATTTTTTAAAAATTTTGTTTAACACAGGGTTTTCCAAATGTATTTGACCACAGATGCCTCCTCCTCTTCTTGTTCTTCTTTTTGCATAAGAGGAATTAACATTCCTCCAAAATAATTATTGCACAAATATAAACTAAGAATCACAGGGCTAAAGAGTTATCTGTTCTGAGTCTTTTGGATACTAAGTGTCTGTAGGCAGAGATGTCTCCAGGGGGTATCTTCAAACTGTGCGATTCCATAGAACTACACAGAAGACACCTCAGAGGTTCAGAGGTTTGGTCCTGTGACGACTCTTCTCTGAATTATTTGGCATGTTCTTGAGAATTTAATTTAGGCTTTTGATAGTGTACTTGTTCCCAATGATCAGAAGATTCCAGACAATGTTAACAACAACTGAGTTGAAGGATTGGGTGTGCAGTAAGGCACAGTCTTGGTACCTGCATCAAAAACAAGGAATATTTTATTGAAGAACAGAGATGTGCACAAAGCCCTGTGTACTTTCCAGTCTGAACAAAGCTGAAGAAATCACAAGTCAGTTCTCAGCACTGACTCACAGTCCCTGAAATGGTGAGGATGGAAAATCACTGCTCTGAGTAGCAACAAAATGAAATATTTCTGAACACCTTTCCCTGACAGGTTTAAAAAAGCAAAAGAAGCAAAGGAAGGGGGGTTGCTAGCTGTGAAAGTCTTGGATGAATGTATTGAGAGCAGTTATTTTAGTGGTGCTGGTGATAAAAATTAAATGGGGGCCTTATGGGAAATGTACATTTCCTCTGAATGTGTTGGGACAAATGTAGGTTTTTAGAGGCGCTCTCAGAGGCTGGGCAGAGGTGGCAAAGAATACAAAGTCAGAATGGGGACAGGATGAGAGGAGGAGAGAGACCAAAAAGGACACACTTTGCAAAAGTAGAAGAGATAACATTTAGGGAAATCTCGGGTAGCCTGTAAAATACTCAATTCTAGCAAAGCAAAGAAGGGAGCGGGGGAAGGAAGAAGATAGGAAGGAAGAATAAAGGAAAGGCGAGAGAAGAAAGAAAGACAAAAGGAGGAAGAGGAATAGAGAGGCAAAAATGTGGAAAGAACATAAGGTAGAGAGGAAGGCATGAGTGTATATCGTTGCAAATTAAGACACAGCTTAATAACACTGCGAAGACCCTGGGAATCAGACTGACTTGGGCTAGGAATCCATCTCTGCCATTTAGTAGTTGTAGACCTTAAACAAATACATAAATTCTCTGAACATTGTTCTCATTTTTTGAAATGAGGACAGGACTAACCACTTCACTGAGTCATTTTATTGTTTAAATTAAGTAAAGTTCATTAAGGGTCTAGTACCAAGCCTGATATATTGGTAGCATTCA
Source organism: Ceratotherium simum simum (assembly GCF_057802395.1). NCBI lineage: Eukaryota > Metazoa > Chordata > Mammalia > Perissodactyla > Rhinocerotidae > Ceratotherium > Ceratotherium simum. Next base: position 18,089,371 of record NC_141928.1, read on the forward strand.
AGCATAGTCACTTTTAAAATATTTAGTAACATAAATACCTAGGCAAAAAGTGGAGAAAATCAATATCTTTGGCATGATGAGTTCTAGGCATATGTAAGGCATATGTAGTAGCTTTTATTATTATTTGTAGTAATAGTAGTGTCATCATCAATTATTTCAGATAAAGATAATCTTATGCCTTATGCCTGTGCATATAATGTTCTATAGAACATTAATCCTGTTGGTTGCTCATGAAGAGGCTCATTGACTATACTATCTTTATCTAAATCTGAGTAGTGGTTTCAAGAAACAGAAAAACATCCCATCTGGCCCTGGCTAAGGGGACTATGGGTATCATAGAGGGTTGGGCAGAGAACTTAAGTTCAAAAAGGACTGCTGGGTCTCTCAATGGTCCAGAACCAGGCACTAAATGGGACCTTCAGACAGAGCAGGTTTCTCTCTGAGTGGGCATATCCTCTCATGTCTGCTTTTCTTTATACACACCAAACTTCTCTATCTCTAGATGCAAGTGGACTGAATTGTACCGCTCTGTCTTGGAAGTGACCATAATTCCCTAATGTCTACCAGCACCAGGCAAGGAAGAGTCCCAATTGGGTTGAGTCCCAATTTCCAAACTTCAGGGCAGAGAATCCGATCCTCCCAGCACGAAGCAGGAAACTTGCACGGTCTAACAAAGTGAGAGTGGTGGGTATAGGCGAAAGTTCTCAGGATAGAGTCAGATCTCTGAAAAAAAGTTTGCTCTGAGTTTTTGGTGAGTCATTATATTTGTATATTAAAGATACGAAAAAATCCACACAGAAAAGTCATCTGTTCAGCTTTGTTTAACACAGCTTATATAAAACTTATTGTACCCAGAGCCTTTTATTAACATCAGAACATATGATGGAGCTGTATGTGATTCACAGGACAAGTGGGATTTTAGAGCCACAGGGAGAGGAATAGAAACCTTAAATACAGACAGACTATAATGATCAGTGGTTCTACATAGTCCCATTTCACTAGTGAGGAGAACTGAGACTCAGAGAAATGAAAATATCCAAGGTCACACAGCTAGATGGTGGCAAAATACTACCCAATTATCTGAATTCCCAGTTTAGTACTATTCTTTCACACCCTGCTGATTTCCAGGGCTGCCATTGTTGAGGTATTACCAGATAATCTATGAAGCTGGTTGCCACCTGAACCCCTAACTCATTAAGACCTCAGGGATTGGCATATTGAGATTGGATTTTTAAATGGAGCCAATGAAAAAAAATCACATTTAATTCACTTGGCTGGGACACAGCTATTCTATAAAGTGAAGGATGCCTGGAGAATGAACCCAGTATGATACTCTTCCCGAGCAAAGTCCTTCAAGTACTCTATTCATTAAAAGATTTCTAATTTCTCTGAGACAAGTTGGTAGCAATTATCAATCACCAGTGACCTTTTCTTGGGTAGATTCGGCAATGGGCAAGCGAGAAGTACTAGAATGCGGCTGAACTCACTATCCAAACCACCCCCCTCTCCCAGTCAGCCCAGCCCGCATATAAACAATTCAATATCCAAGCTTCTTAATTTTGTGGGAGTTTTGATCATAAATCTTTAAATAAATGCTCTTCAAGATCAGCCAATAAAAGGCAATTAGATGTTTCATTTGCAGCCAAAGTATAGCTATTTTGCAGTGTGTAGCTGTTTAGCAGGGGATATTTTCAGATATAAGATTAAGATAACAATGAAACTAATCTTTCCATGCTCATATGACGCTTTGCCTGGCTCCTGCTACTTTCAACTTTTCTTTACTCTGTTGAGTGATTTGGCTCTCAATGATACAAGCTTGGCCGCATGCAGAGGAGTGGGACCAATCCTGCCTCGTTATAGAGGGCTCAAGAATGTTAGTTCAGTTATCTGGAAGACTAAACATACAGTTGATTTTACTAAACATAAAGTTCTAGCTCTGATATGTCTTGCTTTTAGTAAATGGGTTTCTGCTGTATTTTTCTGATTGGATATCCATTTTATATTTAAGTTTGAGTAATTCAATTACATTTTTGCTCTATGTGCCTCAGTCCCAGCTTGTATAATATGCCAGGTAGTGGTGTGGTTCTGGCATTAGAATCAGATATACAGATTTGAATCTCATATTAATACTTGCTGGATTTGTGACCTTGGGCAAGTTACCTAACCTAACCTAGACTTAAGTTTTCTTTTTTGAAAAATGGGGCTGATTATTTTTACCTTAGAGAGACTCAGAATAGATGTTGCATATAAAGCACCTAGTGTTCTACCTATATTTAAAAATGATAATTACTCATTTTAGTACTATTCTAGGTCTTTAAAATTGGATATTTGTTTATTCTTTTATTCTTCTTGTTCCCCATCCATCATACTCTACCCATTCTTTGGTGCACCTGTCTACCACCTCTCCCTAAATCTCCTGGGTACCAGAGGGCTACAGACTCTCTGCAACTGGGTATATTTATTCTCTATACTTGTTGAGATTTGCCTTCAACTTTCTTTCAGTGGGATGAGTCTGTGCCTGCTGACTCCACTGAATGTGTCTAATTTTCCAATCATAAAACCTTCCAATCTGGTCTCTCTGTCAAGCACTTGGCTCCTATTCTTAGTCTTGATGTTGGATATGTATCACACAAACCATATGCCATTGTCTGAGAATATAGAAATTGGTAGTCTCATAAAACATATACCAAGATTTTAAGAAAATAAAATTGATAAAAGTAATATTTATATTATCTATGGTCCATTTTCAGTTACATATTTAAATCAGGGAATTTATATCTTCCATTAAAGTTTCTCAGCAATTAAATTATTTGGAAGATTCTCCTATAATGGGATCTGGAAGCAGACATTATACATGTCACTTCCACAAGCCTTTGAAATAAGCAGTAAACAGGCAAAATAATATGAGGCTGGGAAGTCTAAGATCAGAGCAGATGCAGTGTCTGATGAGAACCAGCTTCTTGGTTCATGGAGGGCTTTTTCTATAACCTTACATAGCAGATGAGGGAAGGGATCTCTCTGGGATCTCTTTTATATAGGCACTAATTTCATGCATGAGGGCTCTGCCCCCATGACCTAATCACCTCCCAAATGCCTTACCTCCAAATTACCATCACATTGGGAATTTGGTTTCAACATTAGAATTTTTGTGGGGCCGTAAACTTTCAGTCTGTAGCCATGTGGAAGTAGTTAATCTCAGGATTGCAAGTTAAAGCATTGTCATTTTGATGGGAAGAGATTGCTTTCAAATACAATCTGAATGATGTAGTCAAGATAAAGAAGAAAAATGGCATGAGGAAGTCTCCTCACCCTCATACCAATGGGATTTCAGGAATGGTAGAATGTAAAAGATAATTATTAATCAATGGCAGGATACATGAAAGGAGACTTGCTCAAGATTTTAACCCAGAAGCCTATGAGGAGACAAAATTTGTATTTGTGACTGAGGACAATATCATACCATGAAGGTATCAATCTTCTTCAAAAGGAAACTGTTATACAGCTGGTATTGTACTGAGTGCTAGAAATAAGAAAAGGAGTCAATATCTGAGTTCATCTCCAGAAAGTCCACAGTCTAATGAGGGAGACAAAATGTCAATTGAAGTAGGCGTGAATGTAGAGGAATCATACAGGTAAGAGAAATGTGCATTGGTAGTAAAGAAAAGGAAATATGCCTGGGCATATGGGGTAGCATTTGGGAGAGGGCAGACATCCCTGAATGAAGACAATAAAGAGTCAATAGTAGTCTTCATAAGATGGTGAGAGGATACTCCAAGAAAAGAAAACAATCATAAGAACAAAGGAAACTTCAGTCAAGATAATAAAACAAAAATTATAAGTCTAATTTTCACTAGTTTACAAAAGGCTCTATTGTTAGCAGAGCTTTATTCAAACTAGATGAAACCAACTTTCAGGTCAATGCTATGGAAGCCATCCAAGATATGGTATAGGTTGAAAATATAAATTGTCTTAATAAATGTTAGGGGCAAAACTCCATATATTATTAAGAGAAAGCAGATACATTCTGGAGGATGATCTAATTTTTTGAAGTATACATCAAAAAAGATAAACATACCATTTTACAAATTATTCCTCAGTGTGCCTTGTGGATAATGTTTGGAAGATTATAGAAAGATTGGATGTCATCACACTATGAAGGTTAGTCTTCTTTCAGTCTTGGAAGAACTAGTCTCTTATAGCTCCTAATGTGAATTTTTAATCTCCAAGTTGAGAATATAGCCTTTGAGCCATTGAATTTTATTCATTAACATACTTCAAGTATTTGATCCAACATTGAACAATGCTTAGATGCAAGTCTGAAGTCTGTGAGAATCTATTCTAAGAACAGGAGTCCCTAAAGAGTAGTACGGCTTTCACCCTTAGATTGGTCTTTCAGTGTCACTCCAACTTCCACTTGGATAAATCAAATGATCGAGACTGGAGCAAAATTGTTTATCCTGCCATGCCTGAACTATCAGCAAAATTTGACACAAGTGATCACTCTTCCTTCCTTGATACACTCTCTTCACTTCTCTTCCAGAACATCATAGTCTTCTGGTTTCTTCCACATTCACTGACTACGTACTCCTTCTTAGTCTCCTTTGCCAGCTCCTCTTCATCTCACTGACTATTTAACTTCAATGTACTTCCAGGCTTAGTACTGAACCTCTTCTTGGTATCTACTCACTCCCTTGATAATCTCACTCCATGGTTTTAAAGTTACCTATACTTCATAACTGTCAAAATTTCCCATTTATTCCTGAACATCAGATTCATATGTACTAGTGCCTATGGAACATTTTCCTTAACTTTTTAATACTCACCACAAACATAAAAATCTAAAATTGAACTCTTGATCTACTCTTGCTCTACCTCCAAAACTACTCCACTTAGAGGCTTTTCTACTTCAGTTAATGGTAACTCTATCCCTACTCTCTCCGACCAAAAATCTTGGAGTGATTCTCTTTCCTTCAAACCCTATTTCCAATTTGCTAGCTAATTCTGTTGGTCTTACGTTTGAAGTATATCCAGAGTTTGATCATTTCTCACCACTTCCACTGCTACTGCTATAGTCCAAGCCACCATTCTCTCTCACCTGGACTGTTATAACAGCCTTCTAACTACTCTCTCTCCTTCAACCCTTACCACCATTCTCCCCATCAATTCCAAACACAGAATCCAGATTAATCCAGTTAAAATACAATTCAGATAATGCCACTCCTTGGCTCAAATCCTTCCAACGATTGAATCCCCATGTCACTAAGACCCCAAGGCCTATGAGACTCCATGTAGCTTGAGATTCAAACCTCTCTGATGTCAACTCATTTTCCTCATCAACCACAGTAGCCACCTTGATGTTCATTAAACATCCAGGCACATATGTATCTTGATCCTTTGAACCTGTTCCCTTTGCCTGGAATACTCTTTCCTAGATACATCACATTTACTTACTTCATGTATTTGTTTAAATCTCACCTTCTCCTGGCCACCATATTTTAAATTGTATTCCTCCCTGAACTATTCATTATTTTCTTTTTGGTGAGGAAGATTGTCCCTGAGTTAACATGTGTGTCAATCTTCCTCTATTTTTTGTATGTGGGATGCCGCCATAGCATGGTTCGATGAGCGGTGTGTAGGTCAGCGCCCGGGATCCAAACCCACGAACCCCAGGCCACTGAAGTGGAGCACACAAACTCAACCACTACACCACCAGGCTGGCCCCTGAACTCTCCATTCTTGTTCCCTACTTTATTTTTTCTATGGCATTTATTACCCTCTAATATAAAATATACTTTAGTTTATTCTTTTTATTGTGGGCCTCCCCCCAAAAATGCAAATTCCATGAGGACAAAGACTTTGTTTTTTGTACTGTTTTATTTCCACTGTTTAAAACTATGCTTATAACATCCATAATAGGAGCTCAATAAATGTTTGTTGAATGAATAAATGAATAATAGATCTTAAAGTTATAGGTATAGAGTACGCTAGAGCCAGGGGTAATTTTAGCAATCATCTAAGGAAATTCACTTACTTTTTTACAGATAAAGAGTCTGAACCTTTGGGAAATAAACTGACTCATCTGGAGTAGGAACACAGGTCTCTTAATATATAGTTCAGACTACCGTTTTTCTTGCTGTGTCTACAGAGCCAAGTACAATGCTTGGCTTGGAGCAAGTGCTCAATGAGTCTCTTTTGAATGAATATGTCCAGTGTTTTTCCCACCATACCATATTGGCAGCCTTAACTTGTAATTTGGTGGAGCAATGGGAAGTGGATGGGTGGAATAGATTACTTCCAAAGTTTGTTTTGACCATAAATTTCTATTGTACAGGCATTCTAAATATCTTGCTAATTATTATATAACCATACTTTCTTTTCTCCCCCACACTTTCCCTCACTCCTTTTCCAATGGTTATGTAAACCTTCTCACCTCCTCTCCCGAAAAAAGAGTATAAAAAAAGAAATCTCTTTTTGAAATGTGAAATAAATAACTTCTGATTAAAATCTGAATATTATGCATCTCTAGTTACCTGGACCAGATTATTGGCCATGATTGGCATGCTTTGGTGACCATGGAAGGGCTGGTTTAGGTCCAAAGTTGTCGAAGGGAACAGGAGTGAGTTTCAAGGGGATTTAGGTTAACTTGTATTTACCAGGAATATTTTAATTACTGAAATCCCATCTTTAACAAATTATCATATTCTCTTCTTCTCTAATTTTTTTTTCTTTTTTTGGTGAGGAAGATTGGCCCTGAGCTAACATCTGTGCCAATCCTCTTTTATTTTGTATGAGGGATGCCGCCACAGCATCACTTGACAAGCAGTGTAGGTCTGCACCTGGGATACAAATCCACAAACCTCAGGCTGTGGAAGTGGAGCACACGAACTTAACCACTAGGCCACCAGGCCAGCCCCCTCTAGGTTTTGTTTTTTTTTTTTTTAATGCAAAGAATAAGAAATTCATTCTTTCATTCAATACATTTTTAAAAATCTAATTGTCTTTGTGTGATAATGTTGAACGTAATGGAGAGCATTGTCCTCACAAAGTTTACAGTTCAGTGAGGGGCAGAAATTAATAAAATAATTACTCAAGCATGTAACTAATTTTAAACTATGGTAAGTGAATTAATGAAAATTACACATTGCCATGAGAATATGTAACTACTGGTGGTAGAGTGGGTCGTGAAAAAGCCACAATTGAGCTAAGACATGAAAGATAAAGAACATTGTCTAGGAAGTTTTTGGGAGAGGGAGATTCTTCCAGCAGAGGTGAAAACCCATATGAATATTCTGAGGGTGAGTAGTGGAGAAGTGACAGCTTGGCTCATTGAGTAACCAAAAATGTACCAATTTTGCTGGAGTAAAGAGAACAAAAAGAATTAAAGGCTCCATATATAATGGAGTCTAGATTTTTAGTCTTTAAGAGTAATAAGGAAGGGCCGGCCCCATGGCTTAGCGGTTGGGTGCGCGTGCTCCGCTGCTGGTGGCCCGGGTTTGGATCCCGGGCTCGCACCAACGCACCACTTCTCCGGTCATGCTGAGGCCGCGTCCCACATACAGCAACTAGAAGGATGTGCAGCTATGACATACAACTATCTACTGGGGCTTTGGGGGAAAAAATAAATAAATAAAAATTATAAAAATAAAAAAGAGTAATAAGGATGTTTAGAGATGAGAAAGATTGAGTTCCCCTAAATTCAATAATGTACATGAGTATTTATGTCTTTTAGGTTTTCAGATAGAAAGACTTGTAAAGAGGATGTGTTGTTCTTGGCTAAAAGGAGAAACTGTTTTGAACATTAATTTTATCTAATTCAAAATTTCCTCAGATGCCATTCCAAGTCTTACATACCTTGGCATTCATTAGCGTTGCCACCACATATGCACATATCTTAACTATGTCTTCTTTTCCTTTTATAGAATCTCAGCTTAAACAGATTTCCCTGTCATTGTCTTCCAGAAAATTCTCCTAGTGTTTGAGTTAAAAAAAAAAAATGAGTTCAATCTTAGTTCAGTTTGAGGTTTCTGCTATAGCTCAAGTCAGGTCTTGATTTTCCTGAACCAGTTTCTCTGCCCTGGGCCATATCAGTCTTGCCTAGATCTGCTCTGTAGGTGAAATAGAGTTGATAGATTCAATTTCACAAGAATTCATATTAGAAGCTATTTCTCTTTTAAATAATAACAGAATTCCAGGCAAAGATGGTCAGGTGACAAAGTTTCATAAAGCTGTGAACGATAGGCTAGTGCTGGAATTGATTCAAATGTTTAATTATTCTTTGAGAGAAGGTTGTCTTGAGGCTTCACACAAGAAGAGACTTTATTGATTTTTATTATTCAGGGAAGGTAATAATTTTGATATATATATAAAAAAAACAAGGACCAATTCCTCTGTTAAGCAATAATGACAAAATGTTTGTCAAAATAATGCTAGCAACTGAGAAAAGGAAGGGTCCAAAGGGCCCCTCTTCTTTATTTCATGTCATCAATCTTGTGGTCTCCAAACCTGCAGGAAATGTCACAATAATGTAGGTTGTGTTGAAGATATTTTTGAAGTTGAGAAAAGATACACCAATTTCTTTTGTATTTATGTCAGTATCAGACTAATGTCTTTGACTGAGTGCACTGTAATAACAAGCCTAGTAGCTTCAGACATCAGCCTACATTTTTAAGGAGTCTTGTGGTCATTTCTTGCAGGTAGATGATGACCATATGGGGTCCAAGGTAACTAGGTCAGACGGTACAAAAAGATTAATATACTTCATATGCTGTGAGTGAACAAAAGCAAATGGCATTTACAGAGGGATTAAGAATAGATAAAAGATGAAACAATAACATAACAAATAATCTGAAGTCCTCAGAAACAGCATCATGTAAAGGAAAGAGCATTTGCTGAGTTGAATTTAGAACACCTAAGTTTTAGGTCTACTCCTGCTCCTAAATAGCAACATATTTGGAGGAAAACTATTTTGTCTTTTCAGACTTCAGTTTTTGCAACTGTAAAATGGAGCTAACAAAAAATATATCTCTGAAACCCTTTCCCAGGTCTATGATTTTATAAAGATCATTGAGAAAATAATAGGAGGGTTTGGGAGCTATGAATGCAGTTGGCTAGATGGAAATTGGAAGAAGAAGTGAAAAAGAAGACATAAGTATATTTCCCATTAATATGAGGAGAAGGAAGAGGAATGAAGGAGTCAGAAGGGTGAATATGAGAATGGATGGAGTTTCTGGAGCAAGAACCAACTGGAAGGGAGAATCTTAAAGATATGGGTCCAAGACTGAGCCATTCAAGCTAGAATTTGGAATTCTAGTGTTACCTTATTAAGTACATACTCTAAACACTAAATTTCAAAAGTGACTTTAGTGAGTTACAGGAGAATTTAGGTTGATTTACATGTTGATGGAATATGGCTAGGACTCTAAAGAAAATACCTCAGCAGAATGGATGTCATTCTGCTTTTTCCTCTTGAGTTCTAATTATCCCTGAAGAAATTAATCAGATTTGTAAACTGTATATTCTACACTCCCCCCATATTTATGGAACATTCAATATAGGACAATATGCCAAGTCCTTATCTCATGTGATCCTGAAACATAAGTATTAATATCCTCACCTTATTCATGAATATGTGAAATGCTAAGGAATTAAGCTCGTGATAGAGCTGAAGTGCCAATGCATATGCCATGAAATAAATCCATAGCTCTTTCCAAAACTAGACAAAGACTACCTCCAAAGACTTTGTCCGCTCTTACTGGTCTGTATCCATTAGGAAACGCTCTGGATCTGCTAGATCTCTGGCTAATTCAGGCACGCAATCAGGAGGTCTTCAGTGAAAGGTATATGAACCTGCATCCAAAAATGGCTGAGGTCATAAAGAAACATTTAGGGAACTGTATCTTATACTGCACAGATTGATTTCCTAAATAATTTTTCCTGAGCTAACTTTCTTGTGAAGGTTATAGGAAAGTGATAGTGGATAAACCACAAAGGAGACTTAATAATAAAGGGAGGGCATGAGGTAATGATCTTCAGTACAGATACAGTAGTGTGACTGGAAGAGAGGTGAGATACAGGGGGCACAGGTTAAAGATGATTGAACGGAACTTTGTGGTTGATTGAATATGGGCAAATGAGGGAGACAGAAAAGTCTACAAGGATTTTTTGTCTTGGAAAGTAGGGCAGAGAGTACTATAAACAGGAGGAATTCAGTGGTGTAGGGTGAGATCTTTTCCTTTACTACCTGTTATGCCTTACTAAGCTGTTCATGCTTATGTGCTAGTTTCAGTCACCTGATGATATAAATGTCATTGTTTTTCACCTTTCTGAATAAGTCTAGTACAGTCCCACTCTGGGCCACATTCTTGGCTTGGCCTCCCTCACAATCTCATTAAACCCAGAGAGTTGCCCTAAAGTCTCACTTTCCTCTACTTGTGTAATAATGCAAGCAAAGGAGGTTGTCCATTGACAATTGGGTTGGGTCTGTACCTGTCAGTGTGAAATTGAGGTTGGCAATTATCCCAGAAATGTCTTTGTAGACAATCAGTTTAAAAAAGTAGACCCTTAAGTTTTATTTAAGTAATTTGAGTAAAATAAGATTTTAATTCACATAATTTAAGCCTTTCTTGCCCATTTAAGTATTCATTTCCTCCCTATTCTTTGGTTTTCTGTATATCATATGAGACAATGTCTTCTGTTAGGGCTTTCTCAGACTACTTCCTTAGGCGATCAGTCTTTAATCACTTGAAAGTAGGCAAGTGTGGACAAGTTTAGTCATTTCTCTAAGATTTCAAAGGATGTTCCCAGACTCTAAAAATTAGAATGCATCCTTACCTCCCTCCAAATTGACTAGAATTGCCTTTAGCTAATATTGATACATTACATGAGAAAAACACCCAGCCCTGTGCACTCTTCATTATTCTGAAGTGTGACAATGCCCAAGAACTGAAAAAAAAAAAAAAAAAATCTCCCATTATCATTGGAGATTGATATGACATCAAGACTCATAGTCAGTTTAAAGAAAGAGGGAAAGAAATGAAGAAAATCATAATAATATGGGCTCATGTGCTTTGGGAGAATGGAAACAGTTTACATTATTAAACTGACAAACTCAGGTCTGGAGCTGAATCCCTCTGTGGCCCATGCCCAGAGAGTGGAGAGCACAGAAGGAAGGGGAGGAAAAAAGTTTTAAAATTCAAATGCCTCTTGTCCTGAGTGTGTATTTCTATCCTAATTCCCCAAGAGCCTGATAGCTAGTCTGTCTCTTTGAGTCATAGGTGTATTTACTTATTCTGAGAGCAGTCCTTAGGGAGAAGAAGAACTAAATAAGATTGGAAGCATGTTCTGGAAGAGACGAGAAAAAGAAGACATTATGGCAGTGTAGAATGTTAAAAAAAAAAAAAAGTGCTGTTTTTTTGGTTGCCTTCTACAGAACAAGAAAAGAAGTATTTATTTAAATGCATGTGGGTTCATGACATACGGTCCCAAAGTTATATTCCCACCCATATGTGCATATATATACATATATATATATATGTATATATATATAAATGTGCAGATAGATAGATAGATGGATGGATGGATAGATAGATAGACAGACAGAGAGACAGACAGACAGATAGATAGATAGATGATAGATAGATGGTTGGATGGATGGATGGATGGGTAGATAGATAAATAGATGATGGATGGATGGATGGATGGATGGATGGATGGATGGAGGGATCGATATATAGATAGCTGATAGGTAGATAGATAGATAGATAGATAATAGATAGATTATAGATAGAAGATAGATAAATGTTAGATAGATATGTAGACAGATATTCATATACTGAAATATTGTAGAACAGCATTTTCAGGGAACAGGGCAGAGCTCTATCCACCCACCTTCTTCCATGACAAGCTTTCCTACTGCAAAGTGTTTGTGACCCTGAAGATTTTTTTCTGCGTGTTGGGGGTTGGAATACAGGTATATCTGGAGCATCATCTTGAGAGTTTCTGGAAAACTTTCTCCTTTCCAAAGAAATAAGAGAAAGAAAGACGATGAGGAGAAGAAGTAACCTGACTTTCAGAGTACACCAGGATCTTGGCAATGTGGTCTTTGTACCTTTTTTAAAACCTACCATGAAGGATCCTTTCTCTGAACTGTGTCGTATTTTACCTCTTGGAATGACCTTTGTTCTCCTCTTTGACTGACTAATTGCTACATCCAAAATGAATGAATAAATGGCTTCATCAGTTAATGTTGTGAAATTATTTGCCACATTTGAGGATCATGTCTCATGTGAATAAGAAAAACAACATATAATAATTATTAGCTATTACAGTTTTTTTTTTTTTTTTAACTTGGCAAAGCTGTTTCAGACAGCAAGGCACATCTCTTGTTTTTTATATTTTCCAGAAAGTGCTCACATGTTAATGCAGCAAAATGTGGTTACGTTTCTCATTTTATACGAACATCCATTTAACACATGAACCTTGAGTCTTGAAGCTGAAATAAGCATTAGTGAGTTTATGTTTATGGGTCTGGTTTTCTACATGTCTTTTCACAGTTCTCATAGAAATAGATTTTCACCAGGATAATCAAATCATCCCCCTTTTTATTCTTTGATTGTTTGCTGTATGTGGCGTTTCATCTTTGTATTATCATTCGTTGGTGGAAATGTAATTACCTGTCTTGTGTTATTGTCAAAATGTATTCAAGAACGTTTGATCAAGGAAAAGGGAGAATTCAGCCTCAGCCATTTCAGTTTTAATACGAGGATAAGTTTTCCTACTAAAATTGGTCAGCTTTCTTTTTTCTTTTCTTTTCCCCAGCTTTGTTGAGATAACAATTGACATATAACTTTCTGTAAGTTTAAGTTTAATACATATATTAAGTAATTATTTAATATATGTATATGTTGTGAGGGGATTACCACAATAAGGTTAGTTAACACATCTATCACCTCACCTAGTTACAATATTTTTTGTGTGTGGTGAGAACTTTCAGCATCTTAGTAACTTTCAAATATACAATACAGTATTGTTAACTATGGTCACTGGGTTGTACATTACATCCTCAGAACTTATTTATCTTATGACTGGAAGTTTGTACCCTTTGACCAATATCTTCCCATTTCCTCCACCCTCTCACCCCTGGCAACCACCAATCTGCTCTCCTTTTCTAAGAGTTTTTTTTTTTTTCAATTCCACATATAAGTGAGATCAGACAGTGTTTGCCTTTCTCTATTTGACTTATTTTACTTAGCATAATGCTCACCAGGTCCATTCATGTCGTAAATGGCACAATTTCCTTCTTTTTTGGCTCAAATCTATCTATCTATCTATCTACCTATCTATCTATCTGTCTATCTATATACACATCACATTTTCTTTGTCCATTCATCTGTCGATGGACACTTAGGTTGTTTCCCTGTGTTGGCTGTTGTAAATAATGCTGAAGTGAACATGGGGGTGCAGATATCTCTTTGAGATAGTGATTTCATTTCCTTTAGATATATATCTAGAATTGGAATTTCTGGATCATAAGGTAGTTTTATTTTTAATTTTTTTGAGGAACCTCCATACTGTTTCCCATAGTGGTTGTACCCATTTATATTCCCACCAACAGTGTACAAGTGTTCCCTTTTAACAAATTCTTGCCAACACTCATCTCCTGTCTTTTTGATAATGGCCATTCTAATAAGTACAAGGTGATATCTTGTGGTTTTGATTTGCATTTCTCTGATGGTTAGTGATGTTGAACACCTTTTCATGTACCTATTGACCATGTGAAAATCTTTTTTCAGGTCCTTTGTCCATTTTTAAATGAGATTATTATTATTATTATTGATATTGACTTGTATAAGTTCCTTATATATTTTGCATATTAACCCCTTATCACATGTATAACTTGCAAATATTTTCTCTCATTCTGTAGGTTTCTTTTTCATTTTGTTGAGAGAGAAAGAGAGAGAATCGTGTATTACCGTATGAATGAATGAATGAAATAATCCAAACAAATATTTTTGTCCACTGGGATCAGGAAAGGGATAAATATTGGTGAAGAAATGAACTGTGAGGTAAATAACAATATCTATTTAACCTTAGCCTTGGTGCTAAGAATCGACTCTATACCAGGCTGTCACATACCTAACATTACACCATTAGTGAGTCAGGGCATGGATAGCCTTCATTAAAGTTCAATGCACAATTGAAAAAGGATGAGTAATTGAGCAATTTACATTCTAAAATTGTTTATTGATAACTGAATAATTATACTTTGTTTTACCTCTTTCAGAGTCTTGCTGGAGTGAGGCCCAGGGCAGATAATATTTAATTGGAATGAGAGTGAGGAAAGAAAAATGAGGGAGGCAAAAAGGAAAGAAATTAATACTTATTGAGATAATAATATAAACCATTACACTTTGGGGTGCTTTACATATCTCTTCTGTTTATACTTTATGAAATTATTTTATTCTTCCTGTTTTACAGAAGGAAGGACAAATAAAGGCAAGTTTCCTTTAGGGGTTGGGGGAGGCAGTAAGGATACACTGATGAAAAATGGGAAGCAGAGAAATAACAGGAGAGAGTGTGGAAGGGGAAGGAAACTCAAAAAAGGAGGACATTGAAAACAAAATTTCTCATGCAAACAGGCACCAAGACATGTATTACTGCAAAAGAGAATATAGATAGCTATAAGAGAAGATTCCAGGGGCCGGCCTCGTGGTGTAGCAGTTAAGTGCGTGTGCTCCACTGCTGGTGGCCTGGGTTCAGATCCCAGACACGTGTTGACGCACCGTTTGTCAGGCCATGCTGTGGTGGCGTCCCACACACAGTGGAGGAAGATGGGCATGGATGTTAGCCCAGGGCCAGTCTTCCTCAGGAAAAAAAAAAAAAAGAGGAGGATTGGCATGGATGTTAGCTCAGGGCTGATCTTCCTCACAAAAAAAAAAAAAGAGAGAGAGAGAGAAGATTCCAATAATTAAGGTATCTGAAGCATATTTCAAAGCTCCTTCCTTAAGTACATGAATAACATGGCAGACAAAAATCAATTTTGTATAAATTAGAGCATGGATTGCAAATTGATTGTCCACTAGCTGAATCCAGACCACTGTGGCCTGCATACTACTCTAAAAGTTGAGGTGTTTCAAGTAAAACTTGAATTGCTGGGTTTTCTTGAAGACCCAACAATATCAGGCCCATATTCCCATATGGTAACAATTGTCTGGATAAGACTATATTTGTCCCCTTTAGGTGGGGCATGCACCCTCTTGTTTGTTAATATTTGTAATCAACCTGGATAATCATATATGTCACTCACGTGGCTCCTAGAAGAGTCTAAGTTTGTAACCATTGGCTTTGAAATCTACCTTTCAGGAATTAGGAGGATTTTTGAACACCTGTGCATCACAGCCTGTGATAGATATTGAGTAGGGGAAATAAAGATGATTAAAATGTATGATTCTCTCATGGAATTCAGAGTCCAGCAGGATAGATTGAATGATTCAAAAAAAGAATAAAATATGAAAATGCTCAATAGGAGTCAGTGGAAAGTGCTATGGAAGCACAAAGAAGTGAAAAAATTAGTTTTTCTATGGTGGAAAAAGGAAAATATTCAACAGTGGAAATAGCATTTGAACTAATCTTAAAAAAGGAACTGGGTTTTACAAGGTGTAGATTTGAAAGACATTCCAGGGAGGAAGTAGCAAATACAAGACATGAATAAAAATATATAGTATTGTAGGAAAATATATAGCATAGATAGTATGAATAAGTATGAAAAAACATAGCATGTTGAGGATGAAATGGTAATTGAATGTAGCCGTAACATTAAGTGAAAATTGAGGGGAAGGAGTTATGATAAATGAGTCAATAAATGGAGATGAAACAAAGACATTAAAGGTCCTTAAAGGTCATACTAAGTCATTTAGACATTATTTTATAAGTGATGGTAGCCATTTAAAGGATTGGGAGGGGGCAGGTTTAGTTGATTTAAATGCTGTACTGGAAGGATTTGATGCTTGGAAGTGAGAGAAGAAGGAGATAAGAAGTAATCATGACTTCTAACAAGGTTACTGATGATGAAGATAGAGATACAGATTTTTTTTTTTTCTTTGTGAGGAAGATCAGCCCTGAGCTAACATCCGTGCTAATCCTCCTCTTTTTGCTGAGGAAGACCGGCTCTGAGCTAACATCTGTTGCCAATCCTCCTCCTTTTTTTCTTCCCCAAAGCCCCAGTAGATAGTTGTATGTCACAGCTGCACATCCTTCTAGTTGCTGTATGTGGGACGTGGCCTCAGCATGGCCGGAGAAGCGATGCGTCTGTGCGCACCCGGGATCTGAACCCGGGCCGCCAGTAGTGGAGCACGCTCACTTAACCGCTAAGCCACGGGGCTGGCCTGAGAATACAGATTTAACAGTGATTTCTCAATTAATTTAACATTAAACTAATTCAATTTAATATTAATCAATTCAATATAACATTTTTTAATCATATCATATGTGTCAGGAATCAGGGTGGATACTGGTACTAGAATTCTGAACAAGACCCGTGCCATATCCACCACCATGTTGCTGAGACTCTGATAATGAAACTGAATGGAATCAATGGGAATAGTTGAGACTGAGAAATGAGAAAGGTAAATAAAGAAGTTTATTTTTTAAATTTAAATAGTATAAGGTCCCTTTAAGCACTCTAAAACCACACTTATCTCTAACTCCATTGCTCTGCCAATAGAGGTATAAGGTAAAATTACCGAAATGTTGCATATTTGGTTTAATGGTCCCAAGACTTGACTGGAAATACAATCACAAATGCGCCCTGTGATTGGTCCCAGAACTTTTTTCTGCTACAATTTTCCTTGCTTCCAATTTTTAGCTCCAGATAGAAAGGCATGTGAATGTGATATAAATACGAATTTCACGACAATTTTGCTTTTCTGTTGTATTTCATTCTAGTCTTATAGTAATGTAGTGTTTTTCAAAAACTGTCTTATCTCTGAGAGCAGTGCCTTGCTGTGCTGTTAGAAATTTTTCTGCTTGTAGGCAGGCAATGTATAGGGGAATAAAGAAAGAAGAGAAATAAAGTTTTAATTTTTCATCAGTAATCGTTTTTTGACCTGTATTTTCTTGTTTGTTTACCAGACATGTGTCTCAGATCCCTGCCTTTGCAGCATCTTCCTTGCCACTTCTTTGTTTTAGAAGAAAGCTTTAGGGAAATGAGAACTGGATATGTGAAATGACAGCTTCTGCACTTGCAGCAAATTCTAATTCTTCCTTGCCCAGAGGTTTTGGGATGGAAAATAACTAAAATGGTGGTGACTCATTATCCGCTGGGTGTGGGGTAGATTGGGTGTCAGGAGCCCTATATACTTTCAGCTATATGATCCTAGCAAGCCACCTCTCTGTAGCTGGCAGCTGCTTCATCTGTAAGTTAAGGGAGGAGGCTGGATGATCTGTAAGGCAGCTCTGAGCTC
Source organism: Ceratotherium simum simum (assembly GCF_057802395.1). NCBI lineage: Eukaryota > Metazoa > Chordata > Mammalia > Perissodactyla > Rhinocerotidae > Ceratotherium > Ceratotherium simum. Next base: position 18,106,830 of record NC_141928.1, read on the forward strand.
ATGTATAAGAATATCTGAGAGTTATATGGCATGTGATTAGATCCCCTTGCCAAATAGGATCGAATATTCCCAAGCCATTGTTTAAACGGGAAGATCCTTCTCTCCAAAAGACATTATGAAGAAGTCATTACCTGGTTATCTATGTTAAAATTATTCTTATCCCTACTTTATATTGATAAACTCTTCTTTTAAAATGTATATATCTTTGGAGTCATGGGAGGGTGGCATTAGCTATTCTCATTTCATTAAGTTTTCTTATGATTAGTGCAGCAGAGTGTAAGGATTCCTGGCTCCATAACTTTCTGTGCCTCAGTTTTCTCATTTGTAAAATGGAGTTAATAATAGTATTTGTTGTGAAGATTGAATGGGTTAATTTATGAAAAATATCCAGAACAGTACTTGGCACATATTTGACACTATATAATTGTTTGCTATCATAGCTATCAACCAAAAGCATAAAATTCCAACAGAGTAGGTATTCTAGAATGTGCCAAGGACATGTAACCATCTTGAGGTGCACAGTGGAGGATTGTGGTCAGTAATGGGTGTGTATACTGGGAGATAAAATTGTTGTTGATCAAACTGGGAGTTTGAAAGGTGATTCTTGGGGATGGTGGAGATTGGATAAAATAAATAAAAGGAATTCAAAAGATCAGGACTGAAGTATGATTAAATAAAATGTTAATTTCAAATTCAAAAGAAAATTGACCATATGCAGGCTTCCATTTTGCTCCATCAGTCCACATAGCCACTACCAGTGGAGCGTGGCCGGAACCTGAAGATCCACAATGGCTGGATGATCTAAGAGTCCTTCAAAGTTTAGCTTGAGGAATGCCTTTCTGCCCTAACTTAAAATGTTCTGCCTACTCAGAGTCTATATCTCCTCCTACATCAATCTCTAAGTTCCTCTTCTCTGTCATGCAAACTTCTGACTACTTCAGATAATATGAATCTTTCTTTTCTTTATAAAATTTCAAAGCACACCCAGTAGAATGAAATTCAGTACAAAGTACTATGTATTGCCATTGTCTTTTGTGCAAATGCCTTCTCTAGTGAAGAATAGGTATAACCTGAGAACTGGATTTGGGTAGAGTGACATGTTTATCAACTGAGATACATAAATCTTAAGGAATTGATCCATGTCATCTAACTGGTAAATTCCAGAGCTTGGATTTAAATCCAGATGTCTGGCACAAAAATCCATCCTGCCTTTTAGAGTGTGTTTGTACTGTTCATAAAAGTTGCGTAAATATTAGAATAAACCTGGGTGTTATTAGTTAGAAACACAAATTCTTGACTTGGACCTAGGGAGTCAGAATTTTTGTCATCTATTCAGTGAACAAGCACTTCTAGATGGTTCTTGTTATCAAAGAAGTTTGGGAACACTGGTTGAAGGGATGGAGGAGGAGAGAATGAAAATCACCCATTCATTGAAAGGGACCTAGACATGCTTGATATATCTGCCTGCATATCCAAATAAGCAAATTGTGGAAACCAAATATGTTTAAATAGTGGTAGAAAGTATAATAAACCACTTCTGGGAGGGAAAAACAAAAAGTGAGTCACACAGAGATGATGGAGCACATATATACCAGACAGTCTTGGAAGGCCACATACTCAGCAGACATTGGGGATTTCCTGGATCTCTGTGATATGATCAGCCAGTTCCAGGAGACACAACTCCTCTCTAGGGAGGTATAAGGCCTTGGGTATCAGGGATACAACTGAAATAATGCTTCCAGAGGAGAAAGTAAAAAAAAAAATGGGAAAATATAAAAATTTTCCAAGCTGATGATGGGGGTTGAAGGGAGGGGAGAAAGTCATTTTCAGGCCAATAATCCCCATTGCACAGCCACTGTGAGCTGTGTGAATCACTGAGCACATTTCAAGGAATAGCTGTCATGTGTCACTAACCGATTCTCACTGCAGATGGGCTCCAGGGTACTCAGGATCTATTTTGGGGAGGCCACAAGCAGTGAAAGCCTGCTGGTGCCACTGTAAGGAAATCTCAGCCATCCTTCAAAATATGGAGAAATAAAACCTTAAGTCCAAGCACATTTTCCCCTTGTTATGATTCACATTGCCTATATTTCTTCTCCTCCATTCCCTATTCCCACTCTCTCCTCTCTTTGCTCCTTTCTTAGGCAACATCACCATTTTTCTCTCTCCTAAGTCTGTGATCAAAGCATGCAGCTTGGAGATTTCCCATATACCCATAAAGAAGAGAATAAAACAAGTTAGTGCACATATTGTGTGTTTTTCTCAGTTCAGTGGCATAAAATCCTCCTAGGTGCAATCATTTCTTTTTCTCCATTTGCCAGCTGGATGTTGATACCCAGGGCTACCTTAGAAACCTTCTGTTGAAGTTGGCAAATCCTTCCTTAGCCATGGTCCCTAGGGTAGGTGAATAATGGCACTTCTTTTGTCACCCATCAAAGACGTCCTTGTGGTAATACCTGGAGTCTGTGAATATGTTTGTTACCTCCATGGCAAAGGGACTTTACAGATGTGATTAGATTAAGGATCTTGTGATGGAGAGATGATCCTGGATTATCTGAGTGAGCCCAAAGTAATCACAAAGTTCCTTACAGGAGGGAGGAGAGTCAGAGTATGAGAAGGAAATATGACAACAGAAACAGAGGTTGGGGTGAGAGCGATTCAGGTCCACGAGACAAGGAATGCAGACAGCCTCTAGAAACTAGCACAGGCAGGGAGACAGATTCTCTCCTATAGCCCACAGAAGGAATGCAGCCCTGTCAACCCATTTTAGACTTTTGACCTCCAGAACTGTAAGATAATGAATGTGTGTTGTTTTAAGACACTAAGTTTGTGGTAATTAGGTACAGCAGCAATAGGAAACTAATACAGTCCCGTTGACCAGGAACACTCATATTGGTCCATTATGTGAGTAAGAAATAAACTTGCATTAATCCACTGGAATGTTGATGTATGCTTTTAAAAGTGGGAAGTGTCATTGTAAATATCATAGACTCTAGACATTACCCTTCATGATATCCTGAGAAATTATGTGGTCACCACGTTGGACTATGTGTTGCTCAATCTATCTCCTCCCTGTTTACCTTGACCCTCTATTTTCTTCTCACTTTCTCATAGTCTCAATTTTAATTTACTTTTGTGTCCTCTTCCATTGCCTTTTATGACTACGTCAGACTCAGAATCATAAGTTTTGCCAAAGTATTTAAACAGTTATGCATCTTTTTCATGCAAAATAAATAAAGTGGATAAATATGGCAAAACAAATGGAGCAGCTCAATTAGGAATTACCGAAAAGACAATTTTAAAATGCGATTATCTGCAGCGCATCTGTTCAAACAACCTCACTATCATTTTTCTCTCTAAATTTTGACTTTTCCTTCTGGTGGCCCAATTTTATCAGGCTTTTGAATAGGTTTCATTGGGGACTGGGCTGGAGATTCAGGCAAGACAACTGAAATTGCTTATATGCCAATATCATGTTTCTAAGTTTCTCTGATTCTTCATCAATATGGAGATAGATGGGCTCACTCCTGTAGAAGCCAGAAGGCATTTCCAAAAGGCTTTAGAATTGTTCCTGCCCACCTTATATGCCGTATTTTTATCTTACTTTCTGTAGGTATCTGTGCCAGTCAAGGTAGGTTGGAAGCAATATACAGCAAGGCTCTACGTAACAGCAGAGTTGCAAGATGTGAAGAGCCGGGACACCTGAGTCCCTGAGTAATTGCTTGGAGAGGAGCCACCTGATGTAGAACCCACATTTGAATATTTGTGAGAGTGAGAACTAAACTTTCATTGTGTCAAGTGCCCAAATTTTGGAGTTGTTTGTTTTAGCAATTGTCCTGCTCTTCCCTACACAGATGGGTAAAAAAGGTATAAAGGATTGTTTGTATGATCTAACTTTGTCATTGTAACATATAGGATGATCAAAGTGAAGTGATTTGTCCAAAGTCACATATATGACAGTGGCCAAGTCATGAATTTACACCTCTCTTAACTCCATTCAGGCACTTCACCCACATACCCAGTATTTGAATCTCTCCTATAATCATTTTCCAGTTCTTCCCATTCTCTATTTTTGGAGTAGGTGCCAAGCTCCCAGCTCTGAAACAGCCAGGGAAATGTCTCTAAGCCTAGCCCATAGCACTCTCTGTTGCATTGATTTTCTGGGAGATATATGGCGTTGACCTGATCTCAATGAAGAAACTAAATCCAATTCACTAAGGAATTACAAGCCTGTCCGATCAATAATCTATTTATCTTCTTCACTTTGCCATCTTTAGACACTCCAAACTTGTCATGGGAAATTGAAAGCATTTTAAAAATATAATTATGCAGCCTCAGGAAAGGTCTCCAACATTTCTGAAGATTTTCAATTGCCTTTGAGGAAATACTATGCTGGTTTAGGTAATAAAGATCACACTCTGGTCGCCAGCCAAGTATCTAGCCTGCGCTCATTAATAGAAATATAGTGTCAGGATAATAGAGCCCGCAATTGCAGAAGTTTCCATATGGGCAAGATGCTTTCTGGTATATTGAGTTCAGTTCTGGGAGCCTGGTTTTAGAGTCACCTAATTGAACTGAAGCTTATCTAAAGGAAAGCAACTCAAATTATAAGGAGAGTAAAATATATTGAAAAATGAAGAATATTTGAAGAAGTTGGATATTCCATTGGTGGATAAAAACCAAGAATACTTGAAAGTCAACATTAAATAATCAAAGGCTGGTACATAGAAAAAGAAGCTTGTACAATATAGATCCAGATGGCAGACATAGAGTACACTCAGACAAGTTAGCTAGGAGATTTAGTTTGATATAAGAATAACCTTTCTTATGATTGTAATTCTCATAAAATGAAATTCCCTTTCCTGGAGGTAGTCACCTGTATGCTACAGGAGAAATCTGAACTAAATAATCATCTCTCAGGAGTGGACTCTGGATTTGGGAAGCAGTAGGATTAGGATGAGCATACCAGATGTGGCTCCTATCCTGCACATTGATGCAGGCATCTAATCCACAGGGCCTGTTTCTACAGCCTCATTTATATTAACCCACATGTCCTTGCTCTCTTCTTCCTGATTCTTGGATTTCCGGCTATATGTTATTGCTTTGAGACTGACTTCTGACCTCTTAAGAGCAGTGATGCTTCAGATCCCTCTTTGGGGCTCTTCGGTCTGTGACAGTTGGTTCTGTTTTCTCCTGTGGTGGTATGCATGTGCCTACAACACCATGTGCATGCGTGTCTTGAATTCTTAAGTAAAATGTCTCTGTTTCCCCCCAAAATTATGTAAATCTTAGTACAGTGGTTGATACAAAGGTATGAAAATAATTATTGGATATTATTATATTTATTCCATAAAAGTTTTACCTTCGTACTTCGTTTCTTCCTAATGTACACCGTTCTGTTGTCCATCATTATCACTTTCTTCACTCACAAAAGTATCATCTTTACTGTAAGATTCATCATGCTAAAACTCATTCATCATTCATCATTGGATCTGTTAAATTGTCTATTCAAAACTACTGAAATGCATAACCCATCTGACTCTGGTTTTTTCTGTTGTACTGCCACTACTCCTCTTGATGTACCCACTCCTTGAACTTATCATTCCTCAAAAATCACCCAGAGTCTACCACTACTTGCCTCTGTTTATGCTATTTCCTCCATCATCCCATTCCAACAAGGCAACACCTTATCCATCTCCAAAGCTCTGCTCGAAATCCATCCTCTCTTTGAAACATCAGTGACTCTTGGTTCTCTATTCTTACGTGGTTCTTACCTCACCTAATTTTGGAGTAATTGTATATGTGCGTGGCTTCCACATTTCTTACCAGAGCCCAAACCAATGGTTCTCACATTTCAGGAAGCATCAGAATCACGTGGAGGGCTTATTAAAACACAGATTTCTGGGCTACATCCTAGTGTGTCTGATTCAGCAGGTCTGGGGTGGGGACTAAGAATTTGCACTTCTAGTTTGCTAAGGATGCCGAGGCTGCCGTTTTGGAGACCACACTTTGAGAATCTAAACTGGTCCAGACTGTAAATGCCTGGTAAGTAGGGCTCAAAGCTTATCTATTAGTGAGATTCCAACTTTAGTTGATAGCACTATTGGAATTTTGAGCTAAATAATCCTCTACTTGGGGGAGCTGTCCTATGAATTATAGACAGTTTAGCAAAATCCCTGGTGTCTACTTACTTGATTTCAGTAGCACCCCCCTCCAGTTGTGATAATCAAAATATCACCGCACATTGTCAAATACCACCCTTCCCCTAATTGAAAACCACTGGATTAGAGGATACAGAAATACCTGACTCTTTTTGTTGCCAATTAGTTTTCATCCCAAGAGAGTTATGCAAAGATAAAAATCAAATAAGAATAAGAGAATATTTTTTTAAAGCAAGCGCCCATGCCATATTCATCCCAACATGGGGCTTCTGTAGAGCCAGGTTGAAGCCTACAGGGTTCTACCACACTGTAAGTCAATTGTTGGATTTTGAAATCTTACTATGATATGATAAGTACATGGTACAGGACCCTAAGCTATGGTCAGTCCACTTATGTGGTCTTGCTAAAAGCAGGTACAACCTTCCTTTCTGGGCCTCCCTAAGGTGTTCTCTGTCCTTTTTAATTACACCGATAGCACAGATTTGGGAGGGCAGCAGAGGATACAAGCATGAAATGGAACACAATAGTTTAATACACAGTAATTCTGTCCATATATATTTCTGTCCTATGTGTCTCTTGCAATCTGAAGGATTTCTACTTCCTTTCCTTGGCAAAGAATGAAAAACAAGTAGACAAAGAAATCATAAATGCTCCCTTCTCTGGTTTCCCCTTCCCCCACACTTTGTACAGAGAGGCATTATGTCTTTGTTGAGTAAAGAATTGAATGAACAAACATGTATAAATTGAAAGCTCAGATAACATTGGAAGAAGCTATGGAGGAAGCTTAGATAACATTATCTTGAAAGTGCTGCTCAAATTGAAAATTCTATTTTTCTGTGAGCCTACTGTCTGACTTTTCAGAAATGTCACAAGTTGCTTAAACACAAATAAAAGATTGAAAACTGACTCCCCATAAATACTTCTTAAATTACTAATGTATGCTATGCTCTACATTAACTGTATTCTTATTTAGCCTTATAAAATCCCTATGAAATTAGCATAAATCTTTGATCTTCATGAGAAGATCGAAGCTCCAAGAAGTGAAGTGACTTGACCAAGGTCAGGCGATTGGTTAGCACCAGAAACAAAATCCGGGCCAATGTACTCTGATTCCATGTGATTGTTTCACCCACCATAGAGTCCTCTGTGATCAACACCAGTGAGCAACACACACTTCCCCACACGGCTGGGCTTCCTCCACTCTAACAATATGTTACTCTTAGCACCTGCTCTGATGATGACAGCATTTGTGCTTCTTCCTACAGGTTCAGTTTCTTCAGGCTTAGATGGATAGTCCTCCTTTCCCTGCCGTAAATCTCTAGACAACGCAAGTACCGCCACTGCTTAAAACACATCAAAAGACATAATCTCCAAGACACTACTGGTCTGGAAGTTTCAGAGTGTGATTCACAATCAGTAGTATCAATAGCTGGGACTTATTTATTAAGCATTCCTCACCTTCCAGGCATACCCTCAAGACTTATATATCAATGATCTTATATGATCCCCAGGACAAGCCTGTATGGTAGGCTCTGTCATTAACCGTATTTAATAGATGAGGATACTGAAGCTCTCGGTAGTGGTACTATCTTCATTTTACAGAAGCTCAGGGTACATTAGTCACTTACTCAAGGTCAGAGACAGAGTTCAAACTGTAGTCTTCTGGTCTGACAAATATTTCCACCATTGCACAGTAATAAATAGTAAGATGAGGCTATTTATTGACTTCTGCGTCCTCCATCTCTCCTCATGGGGTGACATGATCTATCTACTCAAGGGTAAACAGATGAGGCACTCTGTGTGCCCTCAGGGGTTAAAGATAGTAGCTACACACCTAAAGAGTACAGGCTTTTAAGTCAGACAACAGTTCTGGGCTCCAATCCTAGCTCCGATTTATTGTCTATAAAACCTTCAGAAAACCACTTCTGGTCTTCAAGTCTCAGTTTTCTCATCTGAAATTATAAGGATAATAATTTTACCTCCTTCATGAGGTCACTATAAGGATTAAATCACTTACCCAGTTGAACACACAGTAAGCGTTCAAAATGGAATTGATCATTACCCTAATATCCTGGAAGATAATCCACATACGTGCCAAGACAACTGAAAATATTTAAACAGTTGATATGAACTACCACATACTTTTAATTCTAAGAACTAAGGGAAAGGATGTCTCACGATGAGCTTGAATATGTTTACAGCATTTTAGCTCTCAAAGGATGCTCTAAGTTATATATTCAGCCCCTCTTTAGATAAGGAAACCAGAACTCAGATACAGACAATGACTTCCTTAATCTTTTATTGCAAACTAGTGACTTCAGGGATTTGAATTTTGTCCTGCTTTGGTATAAGTGTGATCATTGAAGATTTTGCAGGCCTTAAAAAGATGAGAAGTCCCCTAAGCACAGGGATATGTGAATTTATATAAGGACAGACCAAATATTGAGAGACTTGCATTTAACTAGTCTTTTTTAATTTTCTTTCCTACCCCTACCCTCTATGCAGATAAAAAAGACTTAATATTTTCTGAGCAACCAATCTATTCCAAGAGAATCATATGTATTATATGATCTAATTCCCAATGCACCATTGTGAGGTGGGTATTCTCTCCATTTTAAAGATAGAGAAAGTGAGGCCCCGATATAGTGAAGCCTTTGGCCAAGATTATACAATAAATAACTTTCAGAGCCTGGATTCTCTCTCTCTAAAATTCATGCCTTTTCTGATTCATTATCTCCTTTATACTATAGACCCTGCTGGAAATTTCCATGGTACCTGCTTTCCTAGGCCAAATGTACTCTCTCATATTTTTTTCTCTCTCTACAGGGGTTCTTAGCTATGTCACATTTTAATCTTGTAAAGAGGAGAAAGAAACCCTGGAGAATTGACAACTAGCCAGAGAGAGAGAGAGCCTGGTCCTTTTCTTCCAACAACTCAATTTCATTTTTTTTTATTTTTTACATCTAATAATGTTTGCCACAGAGGCCCGTTCGTTAGGTTGTTGTTATATGCAGTGGCACATATGGGGGAAACTAACTGCGCTCTGGAAGAAACAATTGGAAAATATATAATAGGATATTTGGAGCTGTACAGAAAGACTGCGATTCGTAATGCTCCATATGTCCCCAAGTATGCTGTCCTGGACAATTTCGATGCTGGAATATTAGGACAATATATGTCCCAGCTTAGATTAAATGGCTCAGGCATTACAATTTTGTTGTGAGAAATAATATATCCTGTTCATGGTGCCAAATTAAACTTCCTGAAATGTAATTGCTATTGTTCATTCAGACACATACTAGGGACCTACTGTGGTTCCTTGTAGATAAAAGTATTGATGGGTCTCTAGTAACTAAAAGACAAAGTTCACAGCCTTTAGCACATGACTCATAGTCTCCCAAATATTTGGTCCTTACATAACTCAATATTTCTGTTTCCCTAGTGCCCAATGCCATGTCTCCAGTTCTTCCCCTTTCTATCTAACCTCACTCATCTCTCTGGTCTCAGATCACCTATTATTGAAGATGAGAATGAGAGGGATTTTAGATACGTGCTCCTAATCTAGGTTCTGGTTGAGCTTAATAGGTCCCCAACCTCATAATTGTATATAAAACTATGAATTTATTGTACATGTGTACTTTTCCAGATAAAGTATTCATAGTTATTTTCAGGCTTTAAAAATATTGGTTACCACCAAAACATTAAGAAACTGCTGCAGGATTTACCAGTTCCTAATATGTTGATCTGGATTGATGGTGACTCGCAGAGAATATGCAGCGTTTCCCACACTCATTTGATTATGAAACATTTGTATTAGTTTTCTAAGGCTGCCATAATGAATTTCCAAATACTTGGTGGCTTGAAACAGCAGAAATTTATTCTCTCACAGTTCTGGAAGCCAGAAGTCTGAAATCAAGATGTGAGCATAGTTGGTTTCTCTGGAAGCTCCAAGGGAGAATCCATTCCATGCGTATTTCCTAGCTTCTGGCGGCTACTAACAAACCATGGCATTCCTTGGCTTATAGACACATCACTCTAGTCTCTGCCTCCATCCTCACCTGGCGGATGCCTTTGTCTCCCCTGCCTGTGTCTCCATGTCTCAAATCACCTTCTGTCTAACTCTTATAAGGTCATTTGCCATTGGATTTTAGGACAGCATAATCTCATCCTAAAATGTTTAATTATATCTGCTAAGATTTTTTTTCCAAATAAAGCCACATTCACTGGTTCTGGGGGGATTTATCTTTCAGAGAGGTGGCAGGGGACAATTCAACTCACTATACCATTTATCAAGAAATACACAGAGAAGCTAAAATTCTATGGGGTATAGTTTTGGAATAAATGCACTTGGATGTTAATCAAGTAATCATTTATTGATTAAAATCCTCTTTTAATGGCTTGCAAACAAATTCTTCCATTCTCTTAGGCCTAAGTTTTATCATGTTGTGAAATTTTAATTACGTTCTTTTCTTGATATTTATTTTTTTACCTTCTTCTTTTATTTTCCTAGTATTTATTTATTTTATTTTATCATTTATTTCTACACAGGCCTCTGTAAGGTTCAGCAAGATTACAATTTTAGTAGAAGAGATTATATTTGTTTTTAAGGTGCTCATGAATTGAGGAATCAGAGTTTTAACATGTATCATACTTATAACTTCAAATTGAACATCTATTTTCCAAAGTTTTCTAATTCATCCAAAACAATTGCTTGGCATCAAAGACACTATATCATGTTCCAATTGATATTTCCAGTCTTCTGCTTCAGTCTTCCCTGTCTTAATCTGTACTCTAGTTAAATAGGGTTATTTGAAATACTCTAATTAAGCCTGACATTTTACAATACCTATGCCTTTTCACAAACTGGTCCTTTTGGGTACAATTACCCTCATGAAGTTCTATTCCCTGGGTAAATCTTTTTTTATTGCCCAGATACTATTGGTTTCCTATTTAACAGTCATTCTGTTATTTTTATATTCCTAAAATAACCCCTGTTTGTGGTTCAGTAAATGCCATACTCATCTTCACCATGAAGATTAAATCAGGATGGGTCTAAGCCAATATGGTTGTTCCATTACCTTTGATAGTTATTGGTTTAAATATAGCCGTTTACTTGGTTCTGTCCAAGAAGACCATAAGGAGAGGTCTATTGGAGAAGCTTCTAGGAAAAAAAAAAATGTCATTACTCTTAAAAAGAAATACATGAGGGCTGGCCCCGTGGCTTAGCAGTTAAGTGCACACGCTCCGCTACTGGCGGCCTGGGTTCGGATCCCGGGCGCGCACCGACGCACCGCTTCTCTGGCCATGCTGAGGCCGCGTCCCACATACAGCAACTAGAAGGATGTGCAACTATGACATACAACTATCTACTGGGGCTTTGGGGGAAAAAAAGGAGGAGGATTGGCAATAGATGTTAGCTCAGAGCCGGTCTTCCTCAGCAAAAAGAGGAGGATTAGCATGGCTGTCAGCTCAGGGCTGATCTTTCTCACAAAAAAAAAAGAAATACATGAAAAGAACAACTCCATTTCTGCATTTGGAAGTGGTCCATCAATATGAGCATTGGAACAACTGCAAACAATATGTATTCACGGGGGAGATATTTTAAGGGGACAAATTTACATGCTAAATGTGGCCAAGTGGAAAGATGTTAAAAACCTCAGTCCTTGATAAATTTGTTAAGCCATTGAATTAACTAACCTAAGCCCTATCTTAAACTCTTTTTAAGTAGCAAAAACAGTCCTAAGTTACTAAGTTAATTAGGTCTTTAGTTATTTAAAATTTATACCATATCCTTCTCTATGTGATATTATGTATCATATATCATATACTGTGTATTTGTATCATATTGTATCATATTCTGATCATATATATCACATGTATTCAGATATCATCTGTATTCATCCTATAGATTGATATAATTATCAAAGTCTAGTTCTTTTTTTTTTTTTTTAAAGATTTTATTTATTTATTTTTTCCCCCAAAGCCCCAGTAGATAGTCGTATGTCATAGCTGCACATCCTTCTAGTTGCTGTATGTGGGACCCAGCCTCAGGATGGACGGAGAAGTGGTGCCTCGGTGCGCGCCCGGGATCCGAACCCGGGCCGCCAGCATCAGCACGCGCACTTAACCACCAAGCCACGGGGCCAGCCCTCAAAGTCTAGTTCTAATTCTACTTCTCCTGTAAAGAATTCTCTGCTCCTCCAAGTTTAGAAATCAAAACCTATCCTCCTATACTGAATTTATACCTAGGTATTCCTGTGCCCTGTCTGTGTTCTTAAGCACTAAGGATTACGTTTATCACACTATTTCCTTTCAGCTCCAAATTCATCCTTCTTCACCTGGCTTTGTGATGCTGGAGCTCGGCTGTGTACATAGTCCTCCTTCTGCTATTCTTGTATTCTTTAGAGTTCTCTTTACCCCTCTTAATAGTTAATCCCTATTTGCTAGTTAATAATTCTTTATAGTAAAAGTTACCTTTTCAAACTAAGAATGAATTTTGTCTCCTGACGGGACCCTGACCAACACACTATGATAGAAATGATTTGTGCCTACTCCCTATGGCTATGCTTGACAAATTATGGGTTGCTCTTTCATTCGAGTAATACAGGTAACATCCTGACATGTGAGCACTGTGCTGGATGTTGGTGATTAGGTGATAAACAAGCAGACGTAGTTCCTGCCCCCTGGAAATTATTCTTCCATTCAATCAATATTGGAGTGCCTGTTGTGTACTAGGCACTGTTCTAGGTGCTAGAGATAAAGTGAGTCAAGTTTATCAATCTAGTGAAATTTATAATGAACAGACAACTAAATACATGCTTTAAAATAATAAAATTTTTAAAAATATGAACAAAGAAAATCATGAAATGAAAGGAAAGATCTGGGTATGAAATGAAAGGAAATATCATGGAGAATGTAGATGAGGAAAGACCTCTGTTATGGACTGAACTATGTCCCCCAAAATTCATATATTGAAGCCCTAACCCCCAATGTGACTGTATTTGGAGATAGGGCCTTTAAAGAGGTAATTAAATTTAAATGAGGTGATAAGGGGAGGCCCTAATCCAGTATAACTGATGTCTGTACAAGGAAAGGAAGAAATATCAGGGATGTACACACAGAGAAAAGGCTATATGAGGACACTGCAAGAAGGCAACCATCTGTAAGTTAAAGAGAGAAGCCTCAGGAAAAACCAACCCTGGCAGCAATTTGACCTTGAACTTCAGTACTCCAGAACTGTGAGAAAATAAATTTCTATTGTTGAAGGCACCCAGTCGGTGGTATTTGTTACGGCAGTCCTAGCTGACTAATATAACCTCTATCAAGATCAGAAAAGACATTTATGAAGAAGAAACGTTGAAGTTGAGATTTGAGGAATGAGTAGAATTTAGTTAAGTGAGGAGGGGAGAACATTCCAAATCAAGCAAAGAAGATGTACAAAGGCACTGAGAAAGGAAGACATTTTCTATTTTCAAGGATTTGAAAGATACATGGAACAAAATGAGTATGGAGAATAGTGTCATGAGGTGGGGTTCAAGAGTAGCTAGGCTGCAGGTCAAGCGAGTCACGGTAGGTTATGGTGAGAAGTTGAGAATTTATTGTAAATGCAGTGGGAAACCATTGAAACTTTCTAAGAGAGTTGATTGTCATGATTGGACAAAGTGATGTTTTTTAAAATCACTCTGGCTATTTTTGTGGTGAATGGACTGAAAGAGGTAAGAATTGAAAAAGAGACATCAGAAGGTTACTGAAATAGCCTTGGAGAATGTAGTGTGAAGGGAGGAGAAAATCTTTATTACATATGTCTAGGATAAATACAGGCTCAATTCTAAAGACATGTATAAAAGCATAGTTCTGTAATGCAGGCTGAATGTAGATCCACTAAGAGGATGGGCAACATGATCAAGATTCACATCATGGAAAGGTCATCAGGAAGACGGGGAGAGCAGCTTGTTCCAGACTGGGGGAGAAGTCAGTCTCTACACCCCAGGAAGATGCAGGCAGGTTTTGCTCTGCGTTTTTCCTCTGCAATCACTGGGTTCCCTGTGAGAGGAACAGTGCTTAATACAACTACCTTTCCCTTATTCACAATTGTTTGTGGTTCTGATTAAACAGCCTCCTGGCAGGAGGAAGTCCTTTCTGGGAAATGCAGTGAGAGGTTTGCCATTTCCCAGAAAAACCTGGCAGTTATTAGGCCCTGCTAATAGTAGCTGATCAGTTAATTGTCCTCCCTAACAAGCCTTCCTCCAACAGTCAGAAATAAACACTGGCAGGGGGTTGCAGGAAAATAGCCAGGTGCTCTGCTCCAGCCCTCCCAGGTCAGCAAGAGACATGCAATTTGCTGTTCTTGTTTGGGGTGATGTGCTGGTCCAGGTCAGCAAGTTCGAGACGGTGAGGGGGATGATTTAAAAGCAAATGAAAAGCAGTAGTATTCTCTCCACATGGTACAAATGCATCTTGGCTAAAACCACTCCTGCCCTGTCATTTAAGCATCAGGCTTTCCCGCTCGTGCACTCTCCTGGTAAGCGGCATCTACAACAGAGAGCAGCAGCTGTGGGACCCAGCTCAGTTCTTCTGACCCACTTTGCTGAGCCTGGCCTCTAGTGCCCCCTTTTGGCGAACACACATTGCAGGCTCTCCACTCAGGCCCTAAAACCCTAACACTTCACCTCTAGGTTTCCCCCCCCCGAAATCGGGACCACATTATTTATTTTCAGTTTGCTTTTAGGTCTTGAATTAACAACTGGCCAAATACTATTTACTTTCTGATTTTCCGGGTCTAAGGCACCCATTATGTAAGAGGGATTGTACTCATTCATAGAAGGATAAAACATTAAGACTTGGGAGTTTCCTTGAAGTTTATCTACTCCAAAAAAATTCAAATATGTAACTTTTGTGTATATCATCTTTGTCATTTTCTGTGCCCACGGAAGGCATCTCTAATTAATCATGCTATACTTTCTTACTGACCCCAGACATGATCTCAGTTCTTTTGTTTTCATCATTAATCTTTTGGATTGGATCAGAGATAAAACCTATATATTGCTTAGTTTCTACCTTAATTTTACAGATAAGAAGCAGAGACCGAGAGAAGCGATAAGAATTTGGTAAGAAAATGCTCCCAGGAGAGAGCTTTTTCCACTGAAAATCACTGTATCCTTTAGAAAAGGGAATCTTTTCAGAGTATTTTTTACGGCCCAGATTCTAAGGCCATGTTTGCGACTATCATGGCGTATGGTGATGTTAAGGACTGAATAGTGTTCCCCTAAAATCTATATGTTGAAACCCACCCCTAATGTGACTGTATTTGAAGATAGGGCTTATAAAGAGATAATAAAGGTTAATTAGCATCACAAGGATGAGGCTCTAATCCGATAGGACTGGTGTCTTTATAAGAAGAAGAGACACCAGGCATGTGTGCACACAGAGAAAAGGCCATGTGAGGACACAGCAAGAAGGTGGCCATTTGCAAGCCTGGAAGAGAACTCTCACCAGAAACCAACCCTGAGAGCACCTTGATGTTGGACTTCTAGTCTCCAGAACTGTGAGAAAAGTTTGCTGTTTAAGCCAGTCAGTCTGTGACAATTTGTTATGGCAGCCAGAGCTGTCTAACTCAGGTGATCATTCATTTGCTCAAATATTTATTCTTTATCTAACATAGTGCTGGGCACCCTGCAGGGTGGAATCTTCAAATGGGAAAGCATTTTTCTAGATTTCTCCCAATGGAATAACTTCTGGATCAAAGAACTGTGCTAGGTGCTGGATAATAGCATTTACAGTTGTTCTGAGGGAAATTGTTGGTAGACACAGACTATTGGGAGCAGAGGGAACCCAGAGACCATAAAAGTTCAGCCCTCTTTACCCTTTACATGAAACCTCAGACATTTTTCCACAGCTACATAATCATCAGTATTAGAACTGAGGCTAAAACTCAGTTGCCTGATTCAGTACAGAAAAAGCACCGTGATCGCATGCTATCTTTATCAGGTATAACAAATCAAACAGATGAATTTATTGGTCACTTCAAGTCATGCACTGCACTCAATGCTTTACAAACATCATCTCAAACCAACACTAAAATCTTGTGAGAAAGGTATCGCTCTCCTTTGCCAATAAGAAAAGTGAGACAAAGAGTTTGTACAACTTGCCAAAGAAGATCATGGTGGGCATTACTGGTGCTTATGTATATGAAGCCCCCTTCACATACAGGCACAGGGAAGACTTGTCAGCCTCTTTGCTCTTTGGCAGGGCCATTCTGTTAATTTTGAACAATGAACTGTGAACAGAAGTGACATGCCTAGGCTGAGACAGTGAAAATCCATGTAGGACCTTGGAGCTCTCTCTTCCTCTTGCAACGATTATTGTGGAAATCTTATGCAATGACGAAGCCACAAGACAGAATCTGATGGGATCACCACTTCTTACAAGGCAGCTGCGCTGGAGGGTTGCTGGACCCACTGCTATTTGTGGAACCATTGATATATAGGGTTTATTTATTACAGCATAGCTTGTTCTATCTTGATTAATATAAACTACAAAGCAAGTATATCAGTTTAAAAACAAAATCTTGTTGGGTCATTTTTTTTCTGTTATATTGGAAATTACATTTTAGCTCTGCCAATTAGGCTACTTCTAAATAATCTCTAAGCCTCATTTTTCTCAAATGTGAAAGAGTTATAGTACCTACTTGAGACAGTTGTTGCAAAAATTAACTGAGAAAATATATGAAGTAGGTGAAACATAGTAGATGCTCAAATTTTGGTTTGCTTTTCCCCGGTTCCATCACTGTTGAAATGAAGATATCTCTTCCCCTGGACGTGTTACACTCATCAGGGGTCACTATTTCAGAGGTCACAGGATCAAATGCACGCATGGACCGGGTAGTTATGATAAATCAGTAATTTAAACTGGATATGGTGAACTAGAAAACCCTAAAACCTTTTAGAAGGGGCAATTTTTGCTTACATGCACCTGATGGCTGGTTGCTAGGTATGATATTAAGGCCATGTAAGGAAGATACTAGAAATCCTGAATTTCTTTGAGATCTATTTTTATTTTAATTTAGGAAACTCTTAATTTTTTTCTTTTGACTTAGGGAGGTTGCAACAGAGTTCAAATCAAATACACATGTCTGCTGGCCATGTAGGCTCACTGGCCACTAGTCTGTAACCTCTGGATTTGATTTCTACTGTTAGTCCTCTATAACTAGCAGGAATAGTGTCCTTGTGAATGCTGGGCTTCCCAACTAGACAGTGAGTCCCTGGAGGAGAGGGACTTGATCCTTCTATTCCTATGCCCCTCATAGTTTAATAGCAAACCTGAAACAACAGAATGAAGGGCTGAATTGGATTAAATTAATAATTCCTTATGAATGGTAGACTTTAGGAAGTTAGACATCTGATTTAAGCAATTTAAAAGTAATCTTTTGCAAATTAAAGAAGTCGTTGTTTCAGATTGCTTATCCCAACAAAAGGGTAAGAATTACCCTTAGTGCACTTTCAGTTAAACTGCACCCCATCCCTTTCCACATTCTGATATCAGAGGGCAGATGAGTGGCCTGCCTTAGAATGCAACACAAATTCAAAGGGATGTTGGAGAGCTAGTCCATGTTCTCAACTGAAAAAGTACAGTTTCCCTGAGGGCATGTAAGAGAATCCTCAAAGAGAGTGTAAGGGGTAGAAGGTTTATAGATGTGCCCCCTAAAACATCTATGACCCCAAATTGTTTTCACACACAATCATTCTTTTAAAACATAAGGTAACATTAAAGGAGGATATTGAATTTGAATGCAAGGGGTCTAATAATAATAATAAATAATGTAAATGTCCATTTATTGAATGTTACCATGTGCCAAGCACAATTCGAAGGGCTTTACCTACATTATCTCATTTAACCCATAATGGCTTCTAAGGTTGGTAATGGTACTTTATCCATTTTAAGATGAGGAAACTGAGGCTCAGATAGGTTAAATAAATCTTATGAATTGCTCAGCAGAAGTGCTAGCTTAATCTAGTTCTAAAGACCAAGAATTAATCAAAAGAGTGCTCCTTCAGCTATAAACAGGGACCTATGCTCCCATCTCTCTGCTTGAGAGCAATCTCTCAGTAGGCGTCTAACGAGGGACATTGATGAAAACCATTCACTTCACACTGAGACTTCACAGACAACTCTTAGTGATATATCCTTAAGTTGATATAATATTTTCCATCCTAAAGTTTTTAAATCCCTGGTAGCATTAACAACATTATATTTTTATATCTTTACCCTATTTTTAGACAGCCAAATTCAAGTACAGGGCAGTTAAGTATCTTATCCACCATCTAATTCATTTAACTACTACAAAAAATTAAAACCTAGGACCTTATTCCACTGAATATTCAATGAGTGTTTTGGGGCAAGTTAATAACTATAAACAGGACTTTTTTATTATAGTAGCCCATTTGTCATAAGATTGCTTTGAAGATTAAACAAGAAAAGAAAAACAAACACACATCAACAGATGCTATTGGCAATTGGCACATAGTAGGTACCCAAGAAATGCTAGCTATTATTATTATTTTTATTATTACCAATATTGTTATTACCTAAATATTTTAGCATCTATTCCTGAACACTAGCAACTCTAAAATATTGATATGTATCTAACAAGCATCAGAGATGATCAGTTACGGAGTCAGGGAGAGGAAAAGGATCATACTGGGTCTTTAGGGTGTAGTGTTACACAATGAGAACATTACATTTTTGAGTTTAAGAAAATATTGTGAAATATCTTGTAAGATCCTCATCCATCAGGGTTATCTCTGCCTTTTATTGTCTTTGAGTTATTTTACAACTCTGTAAGTTGTAGAAAACTGATAGAAATACAAATATTTGTTTATAGAAATGCAAAGTATATCTATGGAACACAATGTATTATCACTCTATGGATATTACAGCTCAAACACCCATTACCATGGTGACCCAGGCTCCAGGGAGATGTTATCTATAGTAACCTATGGAGAGTCAGATAGCATATTGCCTAAACAGCACCATTAACAATGGGCAGGGGAACAACTAAAAGCCTTAATCAATAATTGCAAAGAGGAAAAAAACTTTAGTTCCTAGCTACTTAACCATCAATGGCTAACCGTTTGCCGGTTTTATTTTCTGACTATAATGTGTGAAACTTCGAGTTTTCATTTGAACCAACTGTAACATCTTCCTGGTCCCCTCATTAATTGGTGAGTTAAATAAAATAAAAAATGAGTTCATTTTATATTTGTACCAGAGGCGTAATTTTACCCTTTTTAAAAAAATATGTATTTTAATAAGAGTCAAAAACTATAAGTTCAAGGACATACTTCAACATTTATTGCAGTATATACTCAAGCAATCACATCATCCTGTGGGTTTCCTCTTCAGTAAAATGATTTAAAGAAAAATCTCTGTCACCCTGCTCCCCTCATAGGTTAATTCTGAGATTCTAATGAAAAAAAAAAAAAAACGGAGGATATGAAAATGATTTGAAGCTGTAGATTTCTATACAAATCTCAGGGATTGGAATTATTCTATTTGGTGAGTGGTAAAGTAAAGGCAAAGAAAGGTGTAAGTGGCTCATAGTCAGCAATCTGTTGGTTGAGATAGAAATACAGCCACGTTGCTTGTTATTTAGTGCAGTATTCTCCCTGGTCACTGTGTTTTCCCATAAAGATCAGAGCAGTCGGCCTGAAAGGAGAGGAAACTGGTAACAAAGTGATTGTGTGTGTTATCAACAAGATAATAAGTTCAACACAGAGTCCCTTAGGATGGGGCCTGCAAGGCAAGTGGATTTCATTTGTAAATAATGCCGCACAGCCTCAAATGTAACCACTTCCTTCTACACAGTTCTGGCCCACAGGTAGCCCTGATGGAAGAAGAGCCAATTGCTTCCAAAGGAATGAAGACGCTGAATTCAGAGCTCACACATACAATTTTCAAGTTTTAAAAAAGCTCACTTTATCTTCTATTTCTCCTTTACTTACCTGCTTGGAGCTGCTAAATTTAATGAAACAACTTTCCCAGAGTAGTGAACTCTTGGTGTCAGAAAAAAACTTTAAAATCATAATACCCAGCCCCACTTGAATGCATATAATCTTCACTTCTATCAGCTCAGCCCTTCATCTGAGACAATGTTTACATCAGATGTTTTTTATGTATTTATTTTTTGTCCATATACATCACACTATAGATTGTGCAGGGATCTTGGTTCCTAAACCTGAAGAGGTGTCATGCAGGGTCACAATTAGCCTATCGCATCTTGGTCACAGAGAAAAACTCATCTCAATGCATGCTCCCTGTTGAAGCCTGACTTAATTTGATTTTACAGTTCTATTTATCTAACATCAGTAACCTTTCACCAGCAGTGAATTTTTGAAAGGAGAGAGCGAGAGACAGAGACAGAGAAAGGAGTGGGGAAGGGGGGATGCAAGAAGGAAGAAAGAAAAGAAGGAAAAGAAGAGAGATCTATCATCTGGCCTCAAGAGCTCCCCTTAAATACATAGCTGAGTAAGGACCTGGGAAGTCATGACACCTCCCTGGGCTATAGTTTCTCCATTGAACTGAAAGGACCCTCAGAAGTAGGGCTCCGATTTCTAATCTAGAACGTGAAATGACTATTGCTCACAGGAATGCACTTCACCGAGTATCTAAATGCAGAGGCACTTTCCGCAAGTACCATCTGGAGAGGGATATTTACTACCTCTGGGTGTGGGAAGAGACCTAAACTCTACAGAACTCGCCAAATGCTAAATGGCTTATTGAAGCTCCTTGTAGGCCTCTTTCCTGACTGCTAATTTATCAACCCCGAATTATCCTTTACATTACATGACTATGAGCATAAAGCAAAATGTTATGTCGTGTGAAAAATCGAGCTCCATTTAGGGAGCCTTTTTACAGTGGAGTTAAAGGGCTGCTCTGTATCTATTTCAGGGAAATATTCAAGGGCCCCAGGGGGCACAGTGGAGGGATGGAATTGAGAGGAAGAATCCACTTCTACTTCCAGTGTATTCAATTTTGCGCATTCCCTGGAGTCAAGAGATTGACAAGTTGGAGTGAGGCTCAAGGGTCAAAATTCATAGGGTAAGACTAGAAGTGCTGTGATCATCATCATCATCATCATCACCTTCTTCATCATCATCTTCCACTCTATGAAACTTTTTTCCCCTCAGCTTCCCTATTTTTCCTAATGACATTATCACTCAGGCAACCACCTGGATAACAATAAACTCAACCCCATCCCCTCCCTGGCTTCAGTTGCAACAACGCTGTGGATTCTTTTCTTGTAATGCCCTTCCTTCCCAGCCCACTTTTTCATTCCTAATGCCCACCTAACTTCCACACACTAAGTATTTTCTTGCACCCTAGGAGTTAGACACTAATGCTACGCCTGTTTTATGAACAAATCATTTAAATAACTTGCCCAGTTTCTTCCAGCTTAATCCAGTTCTGATCCAAGTGCCTTGGTAAACACGTCAGTCTGCTGCCCTCTGCTGTGGGATCTTCCTTAATCACACTAGTCAAGGTCAATTCCTCCTTCCTCCATACCTCTTTCCCCTGACTCAGATTTCTCAAATGTTAATGTGCGTACAAACCTCCTGAGGGTCTTATTAAAGCAGAGATTCTGATTAAGTAGGTCTGTGGTGCAGCCTGAGAATCTGCATTTCTAATGACCTCCCAGGTGCTGCTGCTGCTGCTGGTCCAGGAGAACACACTTTGAGTAGCAAGACTATATACAAAGTTCACTTTGTCCCATTTCTGTAAACTTCGTATGACTTTCTCTGTTTTATGGAAAGAATCAGAGTTCACTTAATTGGAATGTTTAATTAAACTATTAATTACCATAAATATGGGACAGTTATCACATACTGATTTTATTGCAGATATTTGAATATTAATGATCACTCCCTGAATATAAGTTTATTGAACCCAGAAAACAATCTTCTACAATTTTGTATCCCCCAAAATATTTTGCATAGGATTTTCTATATATTAATCATCCATGACACTTTGCTGAATGAATAAAATATGAAATTCAGTAGGTAAGGGGTTGTTAGTGCCAGGAAGGTGATGAGGTTTTAGAGATGGCCTGGCACCTATCCCGGTCTCTATGATGTATCTTCTGAAGGAAATGGCAGATCTCTTCTAAAGCAGGAGCAGTTATTAGAAAAAAGTCCCAAGTACCAAGGAAGCAGAGAGACAGGGCGTTGAAATGGAAAGGACATATGATTAAGATTCTAGTGACCTGACATGTGGTCTTAGCCGTGCTTCTAATTCCCTGTATGATTAACAGAGCGTCACTTAACCTCCTGGTGCCTCCTTTCCTCATATGGTAAATGATGAGTTTGGGCTGCAGTAGGTCTCATCCCACTCAAGCCATCAAAGAGCCTCCAGTGTCCCTGGTTGTGGGAACAGGAAGGATAGGAACAGAGTCAAGGGCAGAGTACACTATAGTGGTTCATTCTGTCTCTTTCATTCTCAAAAGAGGTAAAAAGGGCATCCTGTGCTCTGGGCATCAAGGCTGCTGCAATTGCTGTGCTCTTTTTGGACTTAATCTGTCACAGCTGCCTGTAAACTGCGGCTGAGTGGTGGGTGATGAGGGCTGCTCGAATGAGCTCCATCAGCGATCAATTTACTATCCTACAGCTATTCAAGATTGCACCTCATTTACTCAAAGAATGAACTGTTGCAAGACAAAATCTCTGCTGACATGACTGAAGTAGGTCATGTTTCCACTGTTACTCGAGCAGCGGGTGTTGTTGGACTCCGAGGCCCTACAATGGTTGCACTAGAGGAGGGGGTGTGGGTGATTCACGGTAGTTGGTGTCTAGGGAAATTATCCCAGGCTCCCACCGTGGCCTGATTGGGATAAATAGACTCTTGATCTAGGCCAAATGAGGGTCAATGATTTATAGTCAAAAGATTCTTAAATGTTCTAACTAAATGTGAAAATTGAGGAAGCAATCTCCTTTTATTTTTCTCAAGACAGCAGTGCTACAATATTTAGCATAGTGCTAAGTACACAAAAGTGTATGTTGAATGGATGAATGTATTAATCTGGCAAATTTTATTGAGCCCTAAGTTAGGAATTTTGTATATAAATATTTTGGTTATCTATTACTACTTAACAAACCACCCCAAAACTCAGTGGCTTAAGACAACAATTTTGTTATCTCTCACAATAAGGGGCTGAATGGATTCAGCTGGATGCTTCTTCTGTCAACAGGATATGGCCATCTGGAGACTTAGCAGGGCTGGAATGTCTATGATGGCTCACTTATATGGTGCTGGCTGTTGGCTGGCTGAGAGTTCAGTTAGAGTGATCAACCAGTGCCTTAGTCCTCCACAATATGGCTTCCATATGAGCTGGGCCACTTATAGCATAGTACATGAATTCCTAGATCCATCCAGGAAGTGGAAGCTGTCAATCCTCTTAAGTCTTGGCTTCAGAAGTCCCAGAACATCACTTCTGCTACATTTTATTAGTCAAAACCAGTCAAAATGCCAGCCCAGATTAAACAGGAGGTGAAATAAACCACATCTCTTGATAGAAAGACCACCAAGTACATATATAGGGAGAGGAAGAATGGTTGGGGACATCTAAAGAAACTTAACTAATTTTTTTATCACCTGAGCTAGTCCCTTTAATTTGCACAAAGTGCTAAAATTAAAGGCACAAAGATATACACCAGCTAAAATGGCTAAAATGTAAAAAGACTGACAATAGCAAGTGTTGACGAATTTATGGAGCAACTAGAACTCTCATACATGCTGGATGGAATGTAAAATGGCACAATCTCCTTAGAAATCAGTTTGGCAGATTCTTAGAAATGTAAACAAAAAAGTCACATCTAATCTGTAGTGACACAAAACAGACCAGTGGTTGGTTGGAGCCAGGGAGGTGGAGGGTGAGGTAATTGACAAAGAAAGGGCACAAGGGAACTTTTTGAACTGAGGAAAATATTTCATACTTTGAGAGTGGTGGTGGTTACATGGATGTATCCATTTATTAAGAATCATCAACTGTATACTTAAAATGGGTGTGTTTAATTGAATCTAAAATATACCTCAATAAAATCGATTTTAAAAATAAGGTTCTAGCCCGGCCCTGTGGCTTAGCGGTTAAGTGCGCGCACTCCGCTGATGGCGGCCCGGGTTCAGATCCCGGGTGTGCACCGACACTACTGCTTCTCCGGCCATGCTGAGGCCGCATCCCACATACAGCAACTAGAAGGATGTGCAGCTATGACATACAACTATCTACTGGGGCTTTGGGGGAAAAAATAAATAAAGAAAATTCTTTAAAAAAAAAAATAAATAAAAATAAGGTTCTAGGGCTTCTCTTTTGGGTGTCCAGAGTCGTTTTCAAGGTCACCGATGGGTGTGGGGAAGAAGGGTTTACCTTTCTCCTGAATCAATCTGTATACCACCTGGCTTCACCAAATTACCTGACTCTTCACTATTTCTTTTAGCTGCCATAGCTCTTACCATTGTTCTGCCCTTGTTTTTTCTGTATATGACCCAATTTATTTTATTCCTCTGAAGCGGCAGTACCATAGCATTACTGTGTAGAGATTCTTCTGAAAGGTTTGTGTGGCAGGACTTGGAGGGCAGTGGATCCATCACAGCATAATGTATGACTAACATCTAAATGTTGAACATTACTTTCCTGACATTTCTTTTCCAGTTTCCACGCGTGTGCGCATGTGCATGCACGGAAATTCTAATGCACATTCACAGTTTAGAATTACTAACACAGAGAAAAAATACAAGAGAAACCTGTGTAAAGATATTCACCTTCACCCGTAATTAGAGGTATGCAAATTGCAACCATTTCTTACCTATCAGATGGACATAAAGTATGATAACACATTCTATTGGCCAAGCTGTGGGCAAACTGATACTCTCTTACATTACTGATCAAAACACAGATTGGTATGATAATTTTGTATGGCAATTTGGCAATATCTAATAAAAATGCATTTACCTTTTGACCCAATAATCCTACATAGAGAAATTTATCTTGATTCTTATCCTCCAGAGATACAAAAATATGTATCCACAGGTTTACTCATTTAAGCATTGTTTATAACTTAAAGATATTAGAAGCAATAACATAAAAGTCCATATAGTAGAGTAGTTGATTAAACTTTGGTACTTCTCCAAGTAGAGTGCTATAGTGCACAGCTGGAAAAGAATGAGGAAGATCTCTATGGACTGATATGAAGAGATTTCTAGGCTATTTTGTCATTTAAAGAAAGAAAAATGCAAAAAAGTATCTATGGAAGCTACCTTTTGTGTAAAAAAGAAAAGGAAATAAGAAAATACATGTTTCTGCTCAATTGTGCACAAAGAATCAGAGGAAGGAGAACTCAGAGACTAATGAGATGGGTTACCAATGGACTTGAATGGGAGTTCAGGAAACAGAGTGTGGGTGGAGCAGTACTTCACTAGGGAGAGCTTTGTGTTATTTTCACCTTTGGTACCAGATTAACATATCACATAATCAAAAAAATATTAACAAGGATGAGGAAGAAAGATAAATTAGAATACAAACAGAAACAAATGTCCTGTACTGAATTTCAAATGGATAGCATAACCACACTGAAGGAAAAAAATAATATATCTTCCAATAATTTTCACAAAAAAGAATATGTTTATTTCTTGAAGTCAGCCTCTTGCCCATTCCCAAAGTTTCTTTATTTCTCATTGACCAAATTAGATCAGTGACCATCCCTGAGCTACTGGTTGTGGCCAGGGATATGGCACATATTAAGCTATGCATGCTTATCTCGGAAGCCAAAGGTGGGGTCGAATCCCACCCAAAGGCATGGAAGCTAATGAAGTAAAGATGATCACTACCCATATTATGAGTGATACAGTTTAGGAAAAGAGAGAATATGGAGAAATATATTCACAGATGAAAAGGGAAGGAGATTGACACATCAAGCCAGAAATTGTGCACATTGAGGGGCAGGGATGAAATGAAGTCTGGTCCGGGAGGCAATACACGCTATTTTAAATGAATGACAACAAACAAAGGATGGAATTTAGGAGAACAGTCAGCTTTGGAGGTTCTAACTTTGAGTAAGGGAGAGCCTTGATCATTAGATTGAACACAAAATGAAAAGAAAGACGAGATTTTCAGAGATCCAGACCAATCAAAACAGTCCCACTAACCTCATGGAGGGGATAGAATGTGATCTTGGGATGGAAGATCCAAACAGACTATAGCCCTAGAACAGGACAGGATTCTCAGATCGTAGTGTGCATCAGGATAAGCTGGGAGCTTGTTGCATTGAAGATTCTTGAGCTCCACCACAGAAATGCAATAAAACAGGTGAGTTCCAGAGATCTGATTTTAAATAATTTTCTAAGGAGATTCAGATGTAGGTGGTCTGACCACCACACTTTGAGAATCCATTGTGCTGGAGAAAAATGATGGCAGTTACCTAATCAGTTTCAGGTACGGAAAAGAAAATAAGAATCCAATTTACAGAATTCAGGTTCAGATATGAACTTGACCACTGGCCTGGCTAATATTATTTATACTAATGTTAATCATATCATATCTAGCATAAACATTACTGTGCATTTGCTATGCGTTATGTCATTTAAAGCTCCTATCAAGTCTAGAAGAAGCTGTGGTGTAACTTGTTTGGTATTACATCAGCAAGTGGAAGAGGTGGGGGTTCTGCTTGACTATAGAAATTGAGAGTTTTACCTCTATGCTATATGCTACCTCTTTGAGAGAAGCAGGTATAGAGGTAATAGTAGAATTGATAGTAACTGAAGTCTAAAGAATTTGGGACTGTAGAGTGTTACAGAAATTCTAACCAGGATCAGTCTTAGCCTCAGAGGTGAGTGGAAGTAGGGATAGTGGTAATGACTGATCTTGCAGGAGAAAAGATAAGCAATTACAAAAATAGAAAGAGTCCTGAATAAGACACCAAAAGCACAGGCAACGAAAGCTAAAATAAACAAGTGGGACTATATCAAACTAAAGAGCTTCTGCACAGCAAAGGAAACGATCAATAAATTGACGGGCCGACCCCGTGGCTTGGCGGTTAAGTGCGTGCGCTCCGATGCGGGCGGCCCGGGTTCGGATCCCGGGCGCGCACAGACGCACTGCTTCTCTGGCCATGCTGAGGCCGCGTCCCACATGCAGCAGCTAGAAGGATGTGCAACTATGACATACGACTATCGCCTGGGGCTTTAGGGGAAAAAAAAAAAAAATTAAAAAAAAAAATAAATAAATAAATTGAAAAGACAGCCTACAACATGGGAGAAAATATTTGCAAACCATATATCTGATAAGGGGTTAATATCTAAAATATGTAAAATATTCATACAACTCAATAGCAAAGAAGAAAATAATCCAATTAAAAAATGAGCAAAGGACCTGAATAAACTTTTTTCCAAAGATGACATACAAATGGCCAATAGATACATGCAAATGTGCCCAGTATCACTAATCATCAGGGAAATGCAAATCAAAATCACAATAAGATATCACTTCATGCCTGTTATGATAGCTATTATCAAAAAGAAAACCACAAAAGATAACAAATTTTGGCAGAGATGGGGAGAAAAGGAAACCCTTATATACAGCTGGTGGGAATGCAAATGGTACATCCATTATGGAAAACATTATGGAGGTTCCTCAAATAATTAAAAACTGAACTACCCTATGATCCAGCAATTCCATTCCTGGGTATATATCTGAAGGAATTGAAATCAGGATCTCAAAGAGATATCTGCACTCCCATGTTCATTGCAGCATTATTCACAATAGCGAAGATATGAAAACAACCTAAATGTCCTTTAACAGATGAACGGTGTTTTGTGTCAGTCTCAGGCTATCAACAACCAATGCTGTGGCTGGACCAACCCTTGTAGTTCTTATTATGATTGCAAGATGCCCTTCAGCAATAACCATCAAGAAACTTTGAAAAAATAAAATTTTATTACTCACAGGACCTGGAAATTACATAGTACACCTGGGGCCACATAGCAAAGTCGTGGGGAGAGAGAGAGAGAGCACACAGGCCTGGGGTTTAGCTTTTATTGGAGTTGAGGGTGGGGGCCTAGGGTTTTGTGGGATCATTCTTTCTTTCTTTACTGGGGAATTTAAAACCTAAGAGTGCAAAATTAAAGCACAAGAAGAGGAAAAAAACAAAAAAAAAACTTGGCCCCAAAGGGTCAGTTATCAAAATCAATCAAGATCCCTAAAACAAAGGAGCCTCAGTGGGGGGAGGTGGTCTGGCTCTTTATCTAGCCTGTGGCTGGCAATGTGTTTATTTGACATAGCCCTCTTGAAGAGTATGCCTTAGCAATCAAAGCTTAAGTCAGGAACTTGCTTTACAAAAAAAAAAAAAAAAGACTGCCAGGGCTTACGCTACAAATGGATAAAGAAAATGTGGCACGTATATATACAGTAGAATATTATTCAGCCATAAAAAGAAGGAATATCTGCCATTTTCAACAACATGGATAAATCTGGAGGACATTGTGCTGAGTGAAATAAGCCAGACAGAGAAAGATAAATATTGTATGGTATCACTTATATGTGGACTCTACTAAAAAAAAGAAAAGCCGATTTCATAGAAACAGAGAATAGAATAGTGGTTGCTAGGGTCTGGGGGGAGGGGAAAACGGGGTGATGTAGGTTGAAAGGTACAAATTTTCTGTCATAAGAAAAATAAGCTCTCAGGATCTAATGTACAGCATGGTGACTACAGTTAATAATATGGTATTGTATACTTGAAAGCTGCTGAGAATAGATCTTAAGCATTCTCAACACACATACACACACACACACACACACACAGAGTTAACAAATGTTAACTATGTGAGGTGACAGATGTGTTAATTATCTTGATCTTGGTACTCATTCTACAATGTATATGCATATCAAATCATGTTGTACACTTTAAATATATACAATTATATTTGTCAATTACTCTTCAATAAAATTTTAAAAAAAGAAAGAGGGGAGTAATATAACCCCAATGTTTTTTTTTTTTTTTTGGCTGTAGTAATTCTCAAAGAATATTATCAGAGGCCTTGAATTCTGGTTTCATCACAAGGTATCACATGATGTTGAGTATGTTGATAGTATTTCTGGTCTTTAAACTTTTTCATTTGTGAAATAAGAACGCCAGCCTCTGTACCGCATAGAGGAATATGGAGAAACATGAGATGGGAAACTGACTCCATGTTTTTCAAAGAAAACAGAATTAAAACCACCCAAGATAGAATCCCAAAAATTCATAATCCTGCTGGACTAGAGCATCTCTAAATTGATCATGTAAATTATAAAACGTACTTGCAATTTATAAATAAAAGTTGTCTTTCAAAACATGAAAAATGTTTTAAGTGCAATATAATCAGAGTTGAGTCTTTTTTGTATAAAACACTACGTACAAAACTTACAATCCACCTATTTGAAAAGGTTTGTAGTCTGCCATTTCATTTCAAGATGAAACGCTGATCCGTAAATTGGTTATGAGAAATGTTTTTGAAAACATGTCAGCAATGCTGAAATTAGCTCATGTCTGGTCAACCTCTTCTAAATGTCTTTGTGGAAGCATCACCCAAAAGGAGAGAGAACCTCATGTGGTCGTTTCTTAGCACCATTGACCCTACACTGCCTCTTATGTATTATAATGCATTCAGGTCCTGGAGGGAGATAGAGCTGGAACTCAGATCCTCAAACAAACAAGCAAACAACCATTAAGGGTACTCACTCCGTCCTCAATCACTACCTCTCCCCTCAGAAGCTTCTGAGTGTCTACTAAATTTCTCTATTGCTGAGTAGCAGAAATCAGTATGCACAAATGTGCCCACTGAAGTGACAGAGCAAAGACCCCAGCTCCTCTGACATCACCACCAGGTACCAAGCACCTAGGTCCTGTAGTAGTCACTTTACATACATTATTCTATTTAATCCAAAATTGACTCTGCTCTTGCTATTTTTCTGGTTTCCTTGCTACCAACTGTAACTTCTGTCCTTAGCTATGCCACTGTTGATACCTTAAGAGTTTCTGGTCCCCTAGCGCTGGTGTTAGCTTCTTATAATTTGGCCCTTGTCCTCAAAGAACTCGAAAGCAAACAAAAAACAGATAGATAAGTCAAATGGTGTGATGCATCACAATAAGGAATATAAAAGGAGAGAAGGTTCAACATGTCATAGCAACAGAGGAGAAGTTGCAACTCACTCTACAAGTTAGAAGAAGCTTCACAGAGGAAAGATTATAAAGAATGATTCCTGTCCATGAATGTCTTCTCCACTGATGCCCGAAATCCCAACATCATTCACTAAGCTGTGCACAGCAACATGGTAGCAGTTTTAAGCAGACTTTTAGAGGGAATCTCCTCTTACCCTCCCTACCTTCCCACATTCCCATCTCCCCACCTTCCCACCTCACCACTTCTGCGACTTAGCAGCAACCAGTATACACTCACCACATTTCTAGAACTAGTCACAGTTTCATTTCTACCAAGTATAATATAGTTTTCTAAGGATGATAAGACAATCACATATCATGCTGGTGGTGACAGGGGCCTCCTCTTAAGCTACCGGTGAGAAAATTTGGGGTCACTCCATTATCGAGTCATTGCTTTTGGAATTCAATTTCTCCTCTGGACATCTATTTTCACTGAGAGGAAAGTTGTTTGAGAAATACAGAAGGGCTTCAGCCATTCTTTTTTCCTCTATCTCTTCTCCTCCTTTTTTTTTTTTCTTTCCCAGGCAGAGGGTAATTTGTATAGTAGCTGAAATAAAAGCAGCTTAACAGATGAAATCCATGGTCAAAGCCTGTGGACATCATTGAAGAGTTAATGAAATTTCTGTGCCTGGGACAGATTATTAGGCAAGAGCTGAGATTGGAAAAAGATTAAGCTACTGAATTGCTGGCAGAACCAAAGGAAGGAGTCTAAAGTCAGCATTCATCATGCCTCATAGAAGATGAACAATTCAGGAAATAGAATTGGCCGATTAGTTCTGAGCTCTGAAGCCATTGAGCCTTGTCCATCCCTAACCTAAATGGGAGGACATTGTTTCTCTTGCCCAGTGCATTCTGTCACTCCCCCTGCTCAAAAACCCTCAGTAGCACCCTATTGTTCATGTCCTCATAACCTAGCATTCTAGGCCCTCCAGGACCCTCCCTGCAATCTCTTTCCACAGTATATGTCATTGCTTCCTTGTATAAATTACCATTTAGGGCACATCAGGCTGTTTTTGCACAGAGTAGACATTCACTATGTTTTACTCATGTATCTTTCTTTCTACATCTTTGTTTACACTGTTTCCCCATCTGGAAACAATCCCTCCACCCTTTACATTTAGCTACAAGATAAATAGTAAAATTGGGATTTTGCCTTAATTATAACAGATAGAATTGTATGAGTGCTTACTGATGCACTGCACTGCACGTGCTTGTGTTGAAACACAGAAGAATCAGAAATGTTTTCTGCTCACAAGGAAACTAGAGTCTTCAAAGAACAATGAGATCCTCAGAAAAAGTCATTTTCCAGTAAATTCTTATGGTGTCTTATACTAAATGTACTAAATGCTTTCCATGTACTACCACTTTTGTCACAAGTATTGTGTGAGTTAGGGACTGTAATTATTCTGAATTTACAGATAAGTAGATGCTCAGAAAGGTTGAGTAACTTGTCCAAAGTCAGTAAATAGCTAAGCAGAGATGGAAAATGGAGTCTCTCCAACACCAAAGAGTAAATTCTTTCCAACACGTCATGCTGAATACTAATTTAACTTTAATGTATAGAGTGAACTAGAGATGAGAGTAGGATTAAAAAAGGAATGTATGTATAGTTAAACAGTCCTATAGTATTCCGAGTACAAGTTAATGAGAATATAGATAAGGAGGTGGCAGTAAGAACGGGGAAGTGACCAATATGTTAAGATAAACACTATGAGGATTATTGACTGTTTCGGTGCAGGGTGGGAGAGAGAGAGCTGTCAGAGATAACACTAAGATCCAACTCTTGTTAATAAAAGTATATGCAGACAGAAGAAAATCTCTTTGGAAGCAACAGTTTCCCCATAACATAAACCGATTGGCTGAAACTTTCTTCTGGATAAAAGTCCTTCCAAGTCACCAAAAGAGCAACAATACCCACAAGAGTCTTGAATTCTCCAAGCTAATAAACACCAGTCTCACTGCTCACCACTTATCAGAACCCCTCAGCCTCTTATTCCCACAAGACTTCTGCTCCTTTTGTAAGGAAGAGGTGAGAAAGGATTAAAAGAGGTTGAGAGGGGATGGTTTCTCTTCCTTCAATTCCAGCCACAGTGGAGGAAAGTCAATTGGCCTGCACTTGATTTTTTATTTAACTTGTTTGTGCAGTAAAATGCTTTGGATGCAGATTAACATTCCCCGCTCAATACTGCCTAATTGATTCACCTACCTTGAAGCAGAAGCTTGCAAGGACTTTGATAAATAGATTGAAAGGTTCTCTTTGCTTCATAACTACCTCTGTAAGCAATAGCTCAAAGAGGACAGAGAATCCTAAGTATTCTCCAGTGATAAAAAAACTCCAGGGTTAGGGTCAGGAGGAACAACGTCTTCCTCCTCCACTAGAGGTACAACATTTCATTGGGTTATTATAAAGGTTATTGGAAAGATATTCCAGAGACAACACAAGGGATCACTATGTACTAAGCATGGTATGGACTGGAAACTGTATTTGTAAAAGCATACAGTATCATGTTTATCCATCAAGAAAATCCTGTGAGATAGGCATTGTGATTCAAACACTGAGGATGTGGAAACTGATGCACTGAGAGGTTAAGTAACTGGCCTCAGATAGCACAGTTAGGAAATGGTGGTGCTAGAATTCTAACCCAGATTTTTCTAACACCTAATACCATGCTCTTACCATATTACCTCCCTCCTTGTCAACAGAGAGCTGCAGCACATTCCTTCTCTAAAAAATTAAACCCAACAGTTACTAACTCAGGGATTTAAAACTAAGAACAGTGTCAAAAACAAATCATGACAGGACGGATGCTCAATAACCAAACTCAACTGCTCCTTCTATTCTAGGAAATAGTATCAGTTTAAAGAAGTAGGGGGGAACCTCTCTCCAGGGGGATGTGACAAAAGTAGCAGCAAAGTGTGGAATTGGAATGGAAGGGGCCTTTGATCACTGAACAAATCAGTTGCTCTCACAAGAAAGGATGCTGGAACAATCAGCTCCTGCTCCTGGCCCCAGGACCAGGCAGCAGCCCCCAGGCCTGTCTGCAGCACAAAGGCAAACACCAGGTTTCCTCTCCAAACCTGACTGTGTAGTTCCTATTTGATCACCAAATGGATGCACCTCCTGCAATGAGAAAAGGCATCTTGTAGACTTTGCTCACAGTTGTTCTTATGGCTGCCCATTCTTAGGCCCATCTCCCATCGTTTCCTGCTGTATTTCTTCCGTTGTCGTGTGTACACTCAGAAGCAATGTTGTACTGCCCAGCCCACAGGCCATTATACACATAAGAAATAACGCATATCGAGGAAGTTGCATACATTGGCAATCTTCCCTTCATTCCTTCTGCCACTCATCAATACTCCTTCATCAGTGTGATTGAATACCTGATGCACTATTATATGCAGTATAAAACATGACTTTTACCTTCAAGGAGCTCTCAGACTAGTGAGAGAAGGAGACATGATAACACTAGCTACAATGCATTGCGGCATTGTGATATATAACATGGGAGATCAGTGAGGTGTTTTGGATGGTCTAAAGAAGGAAAGTAATAGATTTAGAAAAAAAAACTTTAATAATAATGTTTATAATGCACCTTATAGCACTTTATAGGCATTGCTGTTGAGTACTTTCCAGGCATTGCCAATAGAATAGTGAACAAGACAGACTAAACTACTGCTCTAATGGGGTGGGGAGGACACGTAATAAACAAATAGTCAAATTTTTAAGATCACATCAGATAGTAATTCAGGCTATGAGGAAATTGCAACAGGGTAATGTGATATTGAGTTGTTCAGGAGTGAGAGCCACATTGGATGATGTGGTCAGAGAAGATCATCTGAAGAATTGATATTTGAGGTAAGATTTAAACAAGAAAAAGGAGCCAGCATAAGATTGAATGTCACATGGGAAAAGTCATGAGAAAAGACATTGGGCCCAAAATATCTTCTATGAGGAAGCCTTAAATCCACTATTGTTCATTGACCTGGTGTGGCAAACCAGAAATGTAATTTTCAGATCTCCTACTGCAAGAGGCATTAGCTGATAGATGTTCCCACATACTATCCCCATGGATCCACCATGCTTCCCACAGGCTGATCCCAGCCAATGGCTGAACAAAATAAAAGTATTAAAGAAGGCCCACTCTAGTGAAATGAGGAATTAATTGAATGAATGGCTTTGGTTCAAGGTATTCCTGTGGACCTGGCTGAATCTTTCCCAGAGCTATGCTACAATCTGAAATTCCTCCTGCTTCAATCTTCCTTCCTTCTCTCTATCTCCTTCCACAGGTGTCAGATCTGTACCACAGTCTGAAGGATCTGTCTTCTTCCACTCTCTCTCCCAATAAGTCTCTTGTATATTGTAACCCTTCTAGGCTCCTACTTCTCAGTTGACCCAAACAAACACAGCTATGAGTAGGAGTTACTCAGTAGAGACCCTACCTTGGGAGAACCAAACTGGAAAAAGACAAGATAAGTGTTAAAGACTGCAGAACTTCCAAAAGTCAGAGTCAGTGTAATGTGTACAAATCAATAGTAATATGCATTTAGATGGAAAGAATGAAAACACCAGGGAAGAATGATCATGGGACCAAGAGACTAAGAAGTAAAATCCAGAATCAGGCAGCTCATGTTAGGAAGTAGGCAGAGGTCAGGGACTCACAATAGGGTCTTAAGCTCAGAAATTAGTGAAAGACTCAGGTGCTGGGAATTGACTTTATTGAGGTCAACTTCCCTAAAAAATTGAAAGTATTACTCTGACTATGCTGCTTAAGCACATGAGAATTGGAATAAAATTCTGCTTAACATTTCTTGTACTCTCATCTCCAGCCTGTTCCCCTACAACATCTTTTAGCCTACATTCCGTTATTTTGCAACACGTGGACCCAGGTGAGATCTTAAATCTCCTTTCATCTTTCCCCCAATTGGCATATGGGGTTTAGGCAACTGTAATAATTGACTGATAGACTGATGCTCAATATAGGAGAAGACCGAAAAGACACCTAGGTACCCAAAGGTTGGGCAATGCCAAAATCTAGAAAACTATTAGAATTTAAAGGTAGAGGTTGCATAACATAATATAGTCTCGAAGGTAAAGAAAAAGTCAAGATTGAATTGACAAGACTTCTTTAATATCTCCTGGTAATCTTCCCTCTGGTGTTCTTCAGATGAGGGTTGTTTTGGTAATGGTGGTAAGGTAAGAGGTCAGGGAGAAGGAGCTGTACTGGGAGAAGTGCTTTATTATGCTATATAAATGTTACTCAAAATGTATTTTTTGACCTAGCTGCAAGTTTTTCAGTCTTGCTTCATAATGTCATGATCATAAAGTCATGACTTAATATTCTGACAACCAGAATAGTTTCATCTTTTATGAATGATCTATAAGGGACTACAAGTACAAGAGGGGAGGGGTTAGGTTCTGGTACCAGTAATTTACACGACAATGGGAAAGGGAAAAAAATCCAAGGACACAATGAAAAATCACAAGGCAGGCAGGCAAAGTGTTTTATGAAGAGTATATTGAGAAGATACAGGTAGATAATCAAATTCAGAGTTCAGTTAAGAAGTAATGAACACAGATCCAGGTACACAGGTAGCCAGTTCACACCAGGGTTGAGATCTCAAGTCTTTAGAAATATATGTGATCATTAAGCTGCAGAATCAAGAATAAGATTCTTATCTTTTGACACAGTCCTTTGAATGTTCTAGTATATGATACACTATAGAGAAGTTGTGATTACAATGACAATCTTAACGTATTAGAAGGTTATGTGATAATAATTAAAGAAGAAGTTTAAAACAAATATAAATTGGTAAATAAAAAGACATAAGAGAGCAAGAAGGGAGTAAACGGGATAAAAATGCCATGCACAAATGAAAATTACCAGATACCAACTAACTGAGAAACATATATAGCTAAGGAGACTCTCAAAATTCCAAGTAAAGGATAAGGCAACAGGTCATCAATAATAAGACATCACTTATGCAATATCTCTAAAGTGCATGCAGAGATCATAACAATGAAAAGCATTCCAATGATACGGAGGCTGGGTGAACATAGGTGGAATAAACAGGGTATATTTATACTCTTTGCTTGCTAACTGTTGCGACGTAAAAACCTAAGACAGGAGGTGTGTGCCATATTAACAGACTAAGAAAAAGGAACTTTTCATAGAAAACAGGCAGAGTGGTTGAAACTTATGGAGTTGATGAGAGAAAAGGGTTAATAGTAATTAGAAGGTAAAGGCTAAAAAGGCCTCCCACCCTATGTTAGATCTTCCAGGGAGTTATTTTATTTTTGCTTGTATGATTCCCTTTCATACATTTATAGGGACTATCTTTATTAATGGATAAATTTATATAACTCTGTTCTGGAAGCTTTTCTTAACTCTTTCTCATAGGATCCTGAAGAGAGTGAGAATTTCCCCTCAATTCCATATGGCTACAGCTTTCTGATGATTTCCTTGAGACTTTGTTCTTGTCTATTAGGTCCCAAAGAGTCTCCCTGAAGCATCGGCCTCTTTTAGTTAGTCCAACCTCCCTTTATGATTTATGGTGGGAGCTTTATTTTTCTACAAAAATGGTACCCAACAGCACAGTGGTGTACTGCAAGCCCATCCCAGGTGACTACCCAGATGTTGATTTCTAATCCCCTTTGGCCACAACAGCAAAGACATATCATGAAGGTGATGCTCATCTGATGGAGCATTGAGCTGAGAGGTTTGTGCGATGCTGACCTCTTGCTCCTAGTGAGAGGGAAGAAGTGCAGTAAAACATCAGACCAGCAAAAAGTGCTATTGGGCATTTACTAAAACATTTGAGTACTCAGTCTCATGAGATTGTAAGAAAGTTCTACAGAGCAGGAAACAGTTCTCCTCAAATAGCAAAACAGTGCCAAAGGGTGACCAAGTGAATGGTGTAATAAGTGTGGATGCTTTTATAGACTCTGTGAGGCATTGTTATACCATGGTAGTGATTACACTGTAATTGTTACTGGCTCGTTTAGTGTTGTTTTGAGTTTTTGTGCCTTCAAGTGGGACAACACAAATTCTAGTATTTGAATGTGTGCTACAAACCTCAAGTGTTTCTTATCACTGCTGTAGGGTTTAATCAGAGTTGTCTGTTCACCACGACTGTTATTCATATAAGCTGGAGGGTGTATGCATGGGTGAGTGCCTGCAAATGACAGTTTCTGACCAGGAAAACTTGAAAACTAAAAAGCTGAGTTTGTTATTACTACTTATGTGGACTAGAGGTTTATGGGCTGCAAGCTGTAATATATCACTTATATAAATTAACAATTAAAAAGAATTCTGAGAATATACTCTGAACCATTGGGAAAGATCCCTAGGATAAAATGGCAGGGTCTACTTTCATCACAAGATGAGAGTGGTGGCATTTGTGCTGTGTGCTTACCATGGACTAAATATTGCTAAGACAATTTCCATTTATTCCAATAATCCTATGACTTTCCCACAAACTTATATAACCAGATGGTTGTTAAATTTGATTTTTAGATTCATACTAATACCATGAGAAACTGCGAATTTTACTCTACCCCACTCTGTAGTATGTCCTCCCCTCAGTCTTGTTTCCAGACAACAGCTCAGCATGAATTTTTGGTTCTAACCAGACTGAACTCCTTCACATTGACAATACCATCTTCCATATACTTGAGGCGCCATGCTAAGATGTTATATAAATCACCTCTAATCCTCAAAACAACCACATAGTATGCGTATTATTTTATTACAATTTTATAAGTGGAAAAACTGAGACACAGAAAGGTTTTATAATATGACAAAGTTTACATGGATGATAAGTAGCAACACTTGGATTTGAAATCAACTGTGTACTCTGAAACCTACAGTTTTTCCTTTTCATGATCTCTTAAATATCTCTTCCCTAGCATCTTATTTGGAAAATGATAGTAGGTTTGTCTGCATGTTTTGATTTAATTTTGGGTTCCTAACCGTGTCCTTCAAGAGTTAAGGGGAAAAAATCATTCTCCAGGTCTTGGGAATGGAGGGGGATAGTGTGATTGAGTGAGGACCCTGGCCTAAAACCGATTGCAGCATTGAGTAGCTTATTCAGTTTCCCTGTACGTATGAGGGCGTACGGCCAAGGCCTAGTTACTGGAATTAGTATAAGGTTCAGGGTCAGTCTGTTGCAAGAAAGAGTTCTAGGTAGAATAATTGATGCACATATTTGGAGAAATAGTATCACAGCTGACACAGGGTTGAGTAACTATGCTTACCAAGGCAGAGATGCCTCCTATTAAGGCATGTATGTAATACTAGGACAACTGTAGGATGAACTGGTGTCTGTGTTTGATCCTTCAATACTATAAAAAAATGCCGGACAAGTATGTTTGGCATTTTATTGAAAACATTTTGCAAACTTCTATAAAAAGAAAGTGGTGATCAAGAGACCTACGTTGAGGTTTGTTTTCTTGGAACAAGAAAGAATAAGATGAGACGAGATGTTGAGAAAGACAATTCAAACAGAAGTATCATGACAATTGAGTCACTGCAAAGATAGGAAGGCTGGAACAGGCCTCCAGGGGAAGATTCTGGAGGTTTTCCAACTTCATTCCTTTTTATAGCCATCAAGTGATGGAGATTTGTTGAACATGACACCTGGCTGCTCTGCATTATGGATTTGAATGGAAAGACAAAAGAGAGAGCTAATTGTTTTCCATGCATTCATGTTTAATTTGGTACACTTTTAATTAGGGATCTGATGGCACTGGAACTCAGGCACTTCTGAGTAACTGAGTAACAGGCAGCTACTGACAGCAGGAGACTGTGTAGAGGTAAAGGATTATTATGAAAGCCACTCAGGTCACGTTGGCATCAACACAGCAGTTATGGAGGATATACTGGGAAATGTCAGCCCTGATGTGAATGGTGACACATTCAAGATCAAAAGCACTCAGCAAGACGTGATACATCGGGGCTTAGTCAATGTGTAAAAGGCAGCTAGGTTCAGAACTGATAGAAGGGGGTCATGAATAAAATCATCCCCAGGGAAGAAAAAATAACATTTATTGAACAACTTTTATGCGGCATGGGAGCATGGAGCCATGGATTAAAAGTCCTTTCCTTTAACACTCATAATTATCCTTCCTGCTTTACATCCTTTTAGAACTATGGAAACTCAGGTTGAGTAGTGCCAAGTGACTTTCCCCAAGTTTACACAGCTAGTAATTACTAAAGCCAGTCATCAAACTCAATTCTGTCCCACTTCCAGGTCCATATTTTATTTCCTGTCCTCTTGGTTCCCCACCCCAACCCCTACATATTCTATCCTTTCTGGTTTTTACAGTAATCAGAAAGATACATTTTAACTTGCAGAGAAAAAAATGTGAGGTTGGCATGTAAGCCAACATTATCATTTGTTTGTAGATATTATTTTTGTAATTAAATTTATTTTTTACATTTAATCTTGGATTCAGTTTATCAAGTACTTACACAGCATCACTGGCAAATAAGACAAGGCCCTTCTCTAGGAGCTAACAACGTATGACGTGTGTTATATTAATGGATTTGTGGAACCCCTGTAGGCAACACCTTGTCAAACACTTTTCCTCAAAATTGAAATGGTCTGCCACAACATGAATAGGTACTTGTACAAAACAAATCAACTAACATAAAAAATCTTAAATTTAAGTTGGCCATTATGACTTTCAAATGTCCTACTGAAATAGTGCCCATGAGTGAAACTGGGTATATGTTATAAGATTTCTATCGGATTGAGCTTATTCATTTTAAAAAAGTAGCTATCTTGCTAACATGTGCAGAATCCCCAATGGAGCCAAGTTTGATGAATCGATAAAGTAGGAAAGTGTTTAGCTTTAAGTTAGAGCACTCTTATTGGCACATCTGTCTCCACATCCCTTTCAAGGTCTTGAGTGTTTTTCTACAAGGAAGAAGAATGCAGCCCAAATGATTTCTCTCTTTTTCTCAAGTACAACAAGGAGTCCTTCTAAACTCCTCCATCATCATGTCTAGACTACTTTAATAGCTCAGCAACCTGACTCCATCTTTTCATCCTGTTCCCCTTAAAGCTAATCTCCTTACAGAAGACCAAATGTTATATTTAAGTATTTTATTGTAAAATAAAACAGATAGAAAAACCACAAAACAAATATAGAGGTTAATGGGTTATTATAAGGCAAACACGCTTGAAACCACTACCAAGGACAAAAATAGAACTTTACCATCCGCCTCAGAAGTCTCTCTATGTGTCCGGCTGTTTCTAACTCAAATCCCTCACTCAAACAAAAGCAACCACTATCCCGACTTTTACAGCAAGCCCTTCCTTATATGTGTTTTTTTAAAAACTGCTTTGTCACCAAATTTCCTTAATTAGTTTTGCCTATATTTTAATTTATATTTATTAAATCTCTTTCAATCTATAACCACCACAACTACTCCTTTTCTTTCTTTTTCTTACAGTTATCTGTTGAATAGCCCAAAGAATGAGTTGTAGAGTTTCCCACAGTCTGGCTTTTGTTGATTACATGTTCATGGTACAGGTCAACATGCTCCTTCACCCTTCCAGAGCCCTGTTGACACTCATGGCCAATCCCTTTGGCAAGACTAGAGGTGGTGCTGTGTGCTTTCATCAGGAGGCACATTATGTCTGCTTGTCTTTCTTTTTGAGATGTTCTCAGTTGTTTCAGATCACTGCCTGGATCAATTAATTCATTAGGAGTTGTCAAATATTGATATTCAAAGTATTTCATTTCTATCTTTATGTAAGAGTTGGAGTACTTTTGTAAAGAGATGCTTCCCTTATCTACCGTTTGGTTGGCCAGTGGTAGAGTTCATATGGAAACTGTAGAGAAAGACAAGAAAAACATTTGAATTTTTCCCTTTAATCACCAGTTGTCTAGATAAGAATTGGTTCTCTATCATCCTCCAAATATGACCAATTAGTTATTGTGTTTGTTTTGTTTTAAGTATCATCAGGAACTCACAGATTTAAACATATTTGATAGGTTTCAATCAATTGCAATTGCTGTTCATTTTGAAGCTCCATGTCTCATCTTCGGTGTTGAGTGTCTCCTTATGATGATTCTTGAGCCTATTTGACATGACTTTCCTGGTCTTTGATTGCATCCTTGATATCTGGAATGACAAGACGTTCTAGGCTCGTCTTGAACATTTCCTACCCCAGACCTGGTAGCAGCCATTTTTCCAAGAAGTCTTGCTGTCTTTTTTTTTTTTCTTTAAGTGGAAAATGATAGTTCAAAACCACAATCAGTACATTCTCTGTGCTCATCACTACTGGTCTGGTCATTGGTAATGCCTCCTCTTTGGACAGAACTTAAGGAAAAAAAGGTATAGGTCTAGAAATAGATAGAGTATTGATATATAGATATAGATATAGGGGAAAAAGTATCCTATTGATACTTTTAATTCAAATTTAGAACTATAGGGGTTTTTGTTTGTTTGCTTGCTTGCTTCTTTTTAAAAGCTTAACTTCTTCTATAGAACCTCTGCATCACTCTTTGCACAGCAAGAAATCTTGGTCCTTGAGAATACATGAAATAATATAATTAAAATAGTCCATATATTTTCATTTACTTTATCCCACATTATCCACACAATGTTCTCAGAATAACAATACTAATACTACCACCACTAAGAGCAGCAAAAAAAAAAAAAGCCATTTGTTCTCTCCATCCCTCTACCCCAGTTTTTACTGTTGTACTCTCACTGAGCATATAGTATTGCACACTATATTCCATTGTTCTAAACCTCATATAATTTTAAGTCTACAAGTAACAATATGTTTTATACTCTACACTGGTCCTGATGTCAATATGTTTCCAGTTATTTTGGTTGTCAAAAGCTCATTCGCTAGCAGATTCTTTAAGGAGAGCTCATCAGAACAACGTTTGCTTGGTTCTTTCATGTTGATAACAGTAATAAGAGTTGATAACTCTTCACATGTGAGTCAGTTTTGCTGAATAATAATTCTTAGCTCACTTTTATATCTTTGAATATTAAATATATTACTTCATTTTCTTCTGACATAAAGTATTACTGTTGAAGGGTCTGAAGATGATTTTTCTTTCCCTTATAAGTCATTTGATATCTTTGCCTAGATGTTCAAAGGATTGTTCTTACAAGAATATGTCTTGGTATGGTCTTCCTGGGTCAATATTTTCAAGTATGTAATATACTTTTTCAATATATCATTTTAAGTATTTTTTTATTTCAAGAAAGGTTTCTTGAATTACAACTTTTATTATTTATTCTGTTGCTGTGATTTTTTTTTCTTGTTAGTTACCTTTATTGTGTAATAGGTCTTCTTTGCTTATCTTCAACGTCTGTCACTTCTTCTCAAATTCTTTTTATTTTTCTTATTTCTTTCCTTTTCCTTTATTACACTATCAATTTCTTCTATAACATTGTCTGTCATGTTTATTTATTTTTGTGTTTCTTCTAGTTAGGACTTTATATATCAAATCATTTCTTTTTGCTTTTAATTTTTTTCTCAGTTTTATCAACTCATTTTTGAGTTTTTCTACTTCTTACTTTTGCTTGTGTTTGACTTCTTGTATCATTTATGAATTTCTTTTACCTTGTTGTGAGATAGTTTACAGTTTTGCTGTGTCCTATCTGCATGTCATTCTGGAAGGCTTTCATGATCCAAAGAGATGTTACTGTCCCTTATTCTCTTTTGCCTTGTCATAACTTGGAATGGGATTTAACTTCAATATTTTTATGTTATTAATTTTTATGTGAAATTCGTTTTCTTGAATTGTTAAGTGGGAGTTTGATTTAAGTTAGCTTTTCTAACTTTTCCAAGCTGTCTCAACTGTTGTTATCATGTAATGTTCAAAAATACGGTGGCTTACTCTCTGAGATTTTCAGGCTTTGTTCTCCTCTCCAACTTTCATCTGAAAATTATCTTTCCTTTGTCTCTATTATCACTGTCCTGTACCATTTTGATTTCATTCCCAGAAATTTCTCCTCTGTGTGAGCCCTGTCCTGGAAGGGCGTGTTATTGAATAGTTCAACGTAGATTACCTGCTCAAGCTCTGCTAGTCCCATCGTAGACCCCTTGTCTCCACCTGGCCAAAATCCCTTCAGCTGCTGCTCTCAAATTGACCTGCTGTGTGTCTAGTGAATATCTGTTGACTATTTTGGGTTTTGATTCTCTGTTGCTTCCCTCTGTTTTCTGCCACACAACTGTTGATATTATGCAGGTCCTGTGGATTCTGGCAATTTGCTTATAGTTTGTTTTTTTCTGCTTATAGTTCTAGTTTTTTTTTAAATATAACCCAGTGGTTTTGTTTTTACTATCAAGTTTCTTTGTTTAGATGGTGATTAAGAGAGAATAAAAGACTATGCTGCTACTGCCATGGTCATAGAATCCTCCAAAGTAATCTTTTTAGGCAAAACAAATTATGTCACTTTCTTGGCTAACATCCTTCTATGATTTCTCAATTCATTTATAATAAAATTATAATATTTTAATTTAGCTTATAAATTCCTTTATTATGTATCCACTATTTATCCCTCCAACCTTATCTATTTCACTATCCTCCTTCCTTAATAGGTTCTAGGACTTTCTCTCTAGACTGTGCATTCTCCCCATATGTTCTTCCTTCTGATTCCCACATTAGTCTCCCTCATTTTATTAAAATTTTAGCTTAAATTTCCACGAGGTCCTCTTAATCCTTACAACCTAAAAAAGACACCACCACGTCACTGTCTGTTACTTTACCTGTATTAATTATTTACACAGCACTTACCACTAACTAATATTGTTGTGCTTTTTGTATTCATTTATGTGTCAACTCAGGAGTCAGCAAACTATAGCCTGAAAGCCAAATCTGGCTGGCCAAGTGTTTTATAAGTAAAGTTTTTTTGGAACCCAGCCATTTATTTAAGTATTATCTATGACTGGTTTTGCACTATAATGGTAGAGGTGAGTAGGCGCACGAGAGACCATGTGGTCCACAAAGCATAAAATATTTACCGTCTGGCCATCTACAGAAAAGTGTTTTCCAACCTTCTTGTTAGTTCACTGTTTGTTTCCTCCCACTAGAATGTAAGTCCCATGGTAACTCAAGTCTTCTCTGTATTTTTACTAATTTATCCTCCTCATCAAGATTTGTAGCTGGCAATCTCTAAATATTTATGAATAAATACACCCCAACCTTGAATTGTCGACCTCATTTTTAGGCTATCACATAGTCATAATTTTTTAAATAGATTATTAGAAGCTTAGTGGTGATTGTATTCAATTCACCACCCAATAGCCAGATGAAAAAGTTGAAACTAGCATCTTAAAGACAATGACTCTAAGAAAGAACTTTAGGGATAGAATGGGATAGATAGATAGATAGGAAAAATGACTCTAAGAAAGAACTTTATATTTTCCAATGATTAGCAAGTACATAAATGTATAAGTGTTTGAGAGCACACCAGCTCTGAAGACAAGATGACTAGATTTAAAACTCAGTTCTACCACTAACTGCTCCTGTAGCCTTGTGCTAATTACTTCACTTCTCTGTGTCTCTATTTATTAACCTCT
The DNA here is from genome assembly GCF_057802395.1 of Ceratotherium simum simum. NCBI lineage: Eukaryota > Metazoa > Chordata > Mammalia > Perissodactyla > Rhinocerotidae > Ceratotherium > Ceratotherium simum. Next base: position 18,151,789 of record NC_141928.1, read on the forward strand.
AAAATAACGTTAATGGAATATCCACATTAAAGGATTACAATGAATACTAAATAGAAAGAGTCCATCCCATATTAGGGGCTCCACATATATTAGATGATGATGAAGAGGAAGATGGAGATGATGATGATGATAATGTTGACCACTATGGTGAAAAAGAAGGAGGATGTGGAGGACAAAAAGAAGGAAACAGAAGAGGAGAAAGAGAAAATGATAATGTTGGTAAAAATAAACTCAACTAGCATAACTTATTGAGCTTGCACTATGTTCTAGGCACTGTGATCTGTGGTTTCTATAGATTGCATATTTAATCCTTACAAGAGCCCTTTAAGGAAGGCACATTAATATCCCGATATTTCAGACGAGGAACCCATACCTCGCCCTAGGCTAAATTATGTATAAAAGAATATATCCAGGACTGAAATTCAGATCTGCATGCCTCCAAAGCCTTAGTTCTTGACCTATGTAGCTTTCTCCTTCCACATCTAAATGTATCCGTAAAGATCTATCCATTTCCTATTTAAAATGTGACATGCATACTATTTTTGCTTGCAGGAGCCTTCCACCTCACCTTCCTAAACACGTTTTAAATACGCCCTGTTTCATATTTTGCCATCTTCAAATACTGCTCTGGACTCTGAAATTATCCTCATCTCCTTCCCTGGAATTGCTCATTTAGTCTCTAGACCATAGCCAGCTGTCAGAAGAAATCAATTGGAGAGACTGATTTCCACTGAGGTGTTCACAATGAAATCTGTTTAATTGCTGTTAATTCTCTGCTCAGATATAAGCTCTTGTAAGTTTGGATTTTGTAACTTCAAGCTTGTTGGCATAGGAAAGGTGCCAACCTAGTGGCAGGGAACATCAGTTTGGTTGCTCTGTAATAAAAAGAATATCGAATGCTCAGAGCCAGGAATAGCTGTAACCTCCCTACTCTCAGGTCTCCCAACTGCTGCCTTGCACCTGGTAAAGTGAAGGCTTTCATTAGTAGTAATAGCAATAGTATTATTAGTGGTAGTAATAGTACTGTAGTAGTAGTAGTAGTAATATGAATGGACTAGATAGATGCCAGGAAGTGTGCTTGAATTGACTACATAGACGCCAGGAAGTGTGCTAAGTATATTATACCATGATCTAATTACCCTTCACAATAATTCTATGAAGAAATAATATACCAACCCTATTTTATAGATAGAAACACGGGAGTTAAGACTGATTAAATGACTCGCCCAAGGTCACATTGCTATTAAATCATTCTCTATTAAATTTTGTCAGATTCTGAAGCTTTTTTTCTTAATCACTATGCATTATCTTCTCAGAAGTCTATATATATAGAAAATCACTTCTAATATCATATTTTAATCTGAAGAGTAGGTAACTCATCCCATTTTACAGATGCGAGAATTTAGATCCATCATCTTTGATGATCTAACATACCCACAGTATACATCAGAATGCCTATACTTTGATCAAAGATCTCACCATAAACTGTTACTCACCGCCACACCCACCCCCAAATCACTAACCAAATGTGTTTTATAGTGTGCTCGTAAGTATTTAATAACTGACTCTTTAGGATGGCAATAGGGTGGAGTGGGCCCCATTTCACACATTTTCCAATTTCCATGTTGTAAATACTCTCACTATAGCTGATTCCAAGCTATTGATGTGACATTATCTGAACACAGAGTCACAAAGAAGTGTTAACAATAGGCTTGCTCAAGTCAATACACGCAAGACGCGTCATCCTCCTCCCCCGCATCTACTCTTCTTTCTACCCTGCACCTATATTCTTAGAATGTAAGAATCTTCTAATGTAGGTTTGAAAATACCCCAAGCCTACACTGAAGTGAAGACATCAATGTGAAATATACTATAATATATGATTATAAAGGAATACTTCCTGTACAATTTCCCATTTCCTAGATGCTGTATCTTTTTAATATCAATATGAAAATTGATATTTACATTTGTTGTGGATTGAATGTTTGTGTCGCCCTAAAATTCTTGTGTTGAAGCCCTAACCCCCAGTGGGGCTGTATTTGGAGATGGGGCCTCTAAGGAAGTAATTAAGGTTAAATGAGGTCTTAAAGATGGAGCCCTGATTTGATAGGATTAGTGTCCTTGCACCAGAGCCCTCTCTCTCTCTCTCTCTCTCCCTCCCTCCAGTCTGCCTCTCTTTCCATGCGCATGCACTGAGGAAAGGCCATGTGAGGACACAGCAAGAAAGCAGCTGTCTACAAGCCAGGAAGAGAGCTCTCACCAGGAACAGAGTTTACCGGCACCTTGATCATAGACTTCTAGTCTCCAGAACCGTGAGAAAATAAATGTCTGTTGTTTAAGCCACCCAGTCTGTGGTATTTTGTTATGGCAGCTCTAGCAGACAGATACAACATCTGACAATATCACTATGTGATCTTGAACAAGTCTCTCATTTCCTCTGAGACACATGTCAAAGAAAGGATTGAACTAAAATATTTATAAGATGCCTTCTTGATTTAATTTCCATGATCTTGTGTTTCTAGGGTTGCCACTTGTCTTTTCTAGTTATAGTCTTTTTAGGGAGTGTTGGGCATCTAACACAAATACTCTAGGCTGTCTCGAGTCCTAAAAATGACATACTACAGTAATCATATTTAAGTTACGGTATATAGTGAAACATTTTTAAATGAAAAAAGAACTTCCTCAGGGGATCATAACACCTGGTCTCTGATAAGGGAGGCTGGAGTTGGGATTTCCCATCATTGGTTGTGGACCTGCGTTAGGGCATGTGCATTAGAATCATCTGGGATAATTAAAATGCAGATTCTGTGGTGCGCTACAAGACTAAACCTAGAAAATTTATAAGGCCATTTCTCATTATTAATGTGAAATAGCTATACAGAAGCAATAAGCATCAAGTTGGAGATTAATAAGTAGAAATTGATAATGGGCTGAGGGTTAGGAAAACTATGTTTGAGCTCACAACCAAATAGTTCATGATCTTAGATAAACCATTTCCTTTCTCTGGGTTTCAATTTCCCCATTTGTAAAATCAATGAGCTGGGTTAGACGGTCTTTAATCTACCATATAACCCTAAACCTTTAACTACCTAGTGATTGATATCAGGATATTAGACACTTTTTCAATGTCAAGGTGAAAAATACTCTAGCAGGGCATGGATTAGGGGAGATGTTTCAAGCACAAAAAATCATAGCATATTGACAACCCTTTCCTCTAGCTAATCTTAGATCTGACCCTTGCTTAACATCCACTAACCTTTCTGTTCAAAGAGAATATTTGGTCTTACAAATCATCACTGCTCTGAGTCCTGTAACAAGGTACCTTCTTGTTTGCATGAGTAAAAAGTCAATTTGGAAGTCAAGAGAGGTGACTTTCAATGTATGATCCAGCACCCCAAAGGACTCCTCTTATTTCATGATGAAAGCCATTAAAATAATTCTCTAAATTTTTTTTTTGGTGTTATGTATATCTCTCAAGGGTTTCCAAAAGGTTAAGAAAAATGTCTTTATTAACAGATCCCAGTACAACGACTGGCACATAGTAAGCAATCAGTGGATTTTTGTAAATGCAATGAATGAATCTTTCTTGGTTGTTAATTTTACTACTCCAAGAACTATATAATACCTGGAATCATAAGGAGAGGCATGGGTAGAATCGAAGTATCCATGGAATCTCTCAGGCTTGTTGTAAACTCAACGATGACGTTTTGCAAGCTATAAAACCCTGGATAAATATAATTTATGCCAGGTGGTTATATATGTTTTCCCCTGAGAATGTTCTCATTTTCTTCTTCACCTTGCTGTATTACCCTTGCTTGACAATGGTCAGAATTTAGTACCTAAAAATAGCTGGAAACGTTGATTGCAATGCTGAACAACTGAATATTAGAGGCTTAATACCCTAAAAGAAGAAAATTAAAGAAATTTCCATCAAGGCGCAATAGTTTAGACCAGCTGAGCATTAAAGATGTAAATCCCAGTGTAAAATTTATCCAAGGAATGCCAGGAGGTAAATCAAAACACTATAAGCAGAGAACATAAGGACTTTACCTCAAATGGCCTTTTATTCAGGGTCAAGAGACTACATACCCATAAGTATCCCAGTGCACCCATGCATGCTTGCATGTTTGTGTGTGTTGAAATTTTCCAACTCCATACATTGTTTGTATAGTTCTTTGAAATAAAGATGCTATTTATAGAGAAAGGAAAATTCACTTCTGAGAAATTTATTCAGAATTGGGGTTTCTGTCTTTATTCTGTCTTTTTTCGACTTTCCAGCCATTCAAACTGGTTGCTCTTATAGAAGGCTATACCATTGATTATTTCTATAAATCAGTGGAAAATAGATTTTGGCAATGTTGAGTAAAAAGCATGTCTGGTGTTTGTGTGGTTAAGTCTTTGATCACAGATGTAGTCTTAGATCATTAACTCATACACTAATTTAATAAAAGAATTAGGGTAGGCAAGTTTCCTCAGATCCATTGCCAAGGACATGAGGACTCCTTAAGCGCTGGTAGGTGTGTGAGTCTCTTCACTCCTACTGAGTATTGTGCTGGTTTTCTTCCCACGAGGTTTATTTGATTCCTTGAAATCATCTGGAGCCCAGTCATGATCCAGTGTGGAAGGATAAGCGGAAGTTCATAAGCCTTGCCATTCTTGTTATATAGCTGGGTTAACTCAGGCAAGACTGAATCCTTTCTGAATGTGCTTTGTTATCTCAAAATTGAGCAGCCTGGATAAGGTTAGAAGTTACAAACACTGGTATGAGGACTGATTATGTCAAAATCACCTCTAAAATTATCTTTAAAATACAGAAACTACTAAATGAAGTATGGTATCCTGGATTGAAGCCTGGAACAGAAAAAAAATATTAATGGAAAAACTGGTGAAATCTGAATAAAGTCTATAGTTTAGTTAATCGTAATATATCTGCCTTAATTTCTTAGTTTTGTCAAATATACCATGGTTATATAAGATGTTAAGATTAGGGGAAGCTGAAGCAAAGGGTATAGGGGAACTTTAAACTGTCTAAACAATTTTTTTATAAATCAAAAATTATAAAAAAATAAGAAAGTTATTTAAAAATATATAATCCATGTTGCTATATCACAATGGACATGAAGCCTAAGAACTTATTCTTGAGAATAACTTTCATAGAACTACAATGTGCAGCCAGAGGTAGGAGTCATGGATATGAGATAGAGCACCCCACCCAACTCTAAAAAATGCTGTTAATTTATGAGCCACAGGGATCAGTGTGTTTGTATTGTCTATGATAATGGATATTAACACTGGCCTTGCATTAGAATCATCAGGGGATAATTTTCAAACTCTAGATGCCATAACTCCCTAAATCTATTACATCAGAATCCCAGAAGATGGGACCCTGGTCTATATAGTCTTTTTTTTTTTTTTTAAGTATCTATAAGTAATTCTGATGTACAACCAGAATTGAAAGTTACTAAAGTGCAAGTTTCAATTAAGGGATAAAAAGAAGGTTCAGACAATCAACTAGTATAATAATAGCCATGTCCATGAGTTTAAGTACATCAGCAGCTGTAAACTAGAAATTGTGTAAAGTGTAACTCACATTTATGTTTCCTGAAAATCCCAAATTCTCTAGGATTCTGTGGAATCATTTTTATTTAATATCCATATAAAATGGCTTAAACTGTTGGAATTCCAGCAGCCCCTCCATCACTCCCAACAGTATTTGTATCCTTAGTTTGGGGAGCGGTGGTGAGGAAGCCCATGGTGAGCTATGCTACTATCAGCTTCTTCAATGATAAGTTTTGACCCTCATTCTTTTTTTCTTTTTCACTTTATTTTATTTTTTGTGTGTGTGTGAAGAAGACCAGCCTTGCACTAACATCCAATGCCAATCCTCCTCTTTTTTGCTGAGGAAGACTGGCTCTGGGCTAACATCCGTGCCCATCTTCCTCTTCTTTATATGGGACGCCGCCACAGCATGGCTTGACAAATGATGTGTTGGTGTGCACCCGGGATCCAAACCTGCGAACCCCAAGCCGCCGCAGCGGAGCGCGCACTTAACCGCTTGCGCCACCGGGCCGGCCCCTGACTCTCATTCTTAGCTCCTGCCTGCCCAAGGTCAAGGTCAGGGAACTTAGATAAGGAATCAAACATGGTGCGCAAAGGGCTCAATCTTTTTGTGTATAATCTAGGTAAAGACAAGTAATCAAACTCTATTTCCCTTACTCTCATATACTGGCTTTACCTAAGTCTACAAATGGAATTTCCCCCAGCACTTATGTCTGCCTCTGCTCCTTCATGGGTACTGATGGCTTCATGTACTCTAAAGGGAGTCATCCAGCCTTCCCTTTTAAATCAGATGAAAAAGCTCCCCCCATCCTTCAAAGCTTTGTTAAAATCCCACTTTGTCTGTCAAGCATTTCCTGGCATCACTCTTCCTCCTCTTTTCCAAATTCCAATATTATATTTGGTACTATACAATTAAGTAATTAATTCTGTTTTGACATATTATTTTTCTCTGTTCTTTCACATGTGCCAGGAGGCAGCGGGATATGGTGGAGAGAAGGAAATCATTGTAGTCATTTGGAACCATGTTGAATGCAGTGTCTACCTAAGCCTTATGTTTTCCTCCTGATAATTAGGGATATTAACACTTATTTTGTAATGCTATTGCTTAAAAAGTGAAGCGTATATAAAAGTGCCTAGTGTATTATTGGTAGATACTCAATAATTGTCCATTTTTTCTTTATTTCTTTTCTAATTTACATTTCTGCACTCAGTGCTGCATAAGTGCTAAACTTATAATAGCACTTAATATCTGTAGAGAACTTTACAGTTCATAAACTCTTAAAGCAATCTGGTGAAATATGCATCCAAGCCCCATTTTATAAATGAAAAAGGTGATGAGATTCTAAAAGGTTAAGTAATTCCCACAGACCATAACATCTATGGTAAAGTCTAACATAGCCTGGCCCTTGTTGCTCCAATGCCAGGACTCCCTCCAGGATATTACATCAAATATTTTGTAAATTGATTAAAATAATTCATTCATCCAAGAGTAAAGGATTACCTCTTATGTGCCAAGTTCTTGTTAAGCATGCGGGATACAGTAATGAATGAGGTAGACCAATCTGTGCCCTCATGGAACTTAGAAACCAGCAACTGGGACAATGACTAAGCAAGGTTGGAGCAAATGGACTCTCTAGGTTGATGCTGAACACTTTCTTGCTACCTTCAATACTATGAAGCATTGCTATAAGAGTGATGGGTCAATCAGAGTCAGCAACACTTCTAATATCTGTGGCTCTTATGATCGGTAGTACTCACTGACAGTATTGGTGACAGGACTGAAATGAACATACCCCTATGTCCATCAAACCTGCAACCTTGTCCTCATTAGCACATGTCAGAAACTTCCAGAAGCCAAGCATTATAATAAGACAGATTGCTACAATTATTATAAATAATAATCATTAGTCTATCCTCTTCTTCACAAGAGAGTGATTTTTTGGTGTACAGAAAGAAAGAGCTTCTCTCATGCAGTCTTACTTTCTCTTGGGCAAAATTTCATTCTGACCCAAAAATATCCTCACTTGTGGTTGGTGTCTTGTCACAAAATGGCTCTAAAAGACCCATAGCAATGGGTGTTATAAACAGCCTTCTCTACTGCCGTAATATTAGGTTACCACTTGTGTGTTGTGTTGAAAAGACTTGGAGATGGAGTTATGAGTCTGCTTCTCCTTGACTCTATCTGTGCCCCAAATTTGGGACATTTGTTCTCCCACTGAGGGCCGCGGCTGATGTGGAGCCACACAGTCAGCATTCCCTCACTCTGCTGGCCCAAGATTCGGTAATCCTAACACAGAAGTCCTTTAGATCTCTACCTTCAAGCACTTGCCACTTCTCCCATTTGCCCATTTTTCCCAGCTTCCAACAGCTGATAGATGTATATGTTTTGGGGGCAGGATGTTTGTAGAAATATTACCTACCTTTAAACATAATAATACTGCATCCAAATTTTTTCCTTTCTATAATCAGCTTTTTTTTTTTTTTTTCCTGAAACAGGAGGGCCTATTCTAGAACACCTATTCTACCATGTTGGAAGCCAAGAGCCAATATGGAATTTCAACCATCTAGTTTCAATGTTACTACTTAATATGCAATCTTGGGCAAATGATTTGCCCTTTTAGGGTCTCAGTAAACCCAAGAGGAAAATTATAGGATTTAACTAGTGTCTCACATTTCTGAGATTATTTGACTAATAGTAACAATGGAAGAATTGATGGTGTAAAGTAGTTTAGCAGTTATGATAAGAATATAAATTTTGATAGTTTAGAAGTTGCCTCAGGGAATAGGAGATGCCCTGTGTCTCATTCTCAGTAATTTTTTTCTGATGTTGCTCTAATTAGATAAAGGACTTTAGCATGTTTTGCTGTGTGTGATTTGACTCCTCTAAGTTCTTTTCTCAATTTGAGTTTATGTGTAGCAGCTTGTCTGTGAATTAATCCTACAATTACCATGTAAAAAGAACAACAAACACACAAACAAACAAAAATAGCTAGCAATGATTGTGACAGTGTGCCAGGCTCAATTTTCATTTTTCAAGACTGGAATTATTAAATTTTTTGATTCCCAGTATTGTTTAGACCCTAAATATGTATTTCCATATTTGTGCACATGTATATGACTGATTTTGTATGTTGTCCCAGTTTGACCAAATAGTTCAAGAGGAAAGCTTAAGATATTCAGATAGGCATGTGGTCTAACTTTCGAGCCATTATGAAATACTGGGTGGTTTGGGTCAAATTTGCCATTAAGTGCATATTGCCAGTGGAGTTTGTGTATCCATCTGAGGCAGAAAGAAAATATAATCTAGGTTAAGGTTGGGGTACATTTCTGAAACCAATTATTACTGAGAGTGGATTAAGAATAATAAGGTGGGACCATTATGAGACACTAAGCAGCAATAAAACCTGTTTACCCAGCTGAGTCGGTGCCATAACAGAACAGAGCCCCTGGAGATCAATGAACATACAGTTTAATCAGCACATTTGGAGACACGGCACATGAAAGGGCCCTGCACAGTTGGTGTGCTCAGCACCATGCTGAGATGGAGTAAAGTAATCACTTTGTATACCACTTGGGTCTTCCCATCATCATTTCCCCATAATGCCCATCCTGGCCAGTGAGGCTCAGAGAACCACAAACCACATGTGAGACACACAGGGATGGAGCCTGTGCCAACGGCCTTTAGGAAATCTTAGAGGGGGGTCATCAGATGCTGTGTATGGCACCATTTTGATGGCCCAACCTGTGGTAAAAATGCAATTGAGATGAATGCTGAACAACTAAGATGATTTGTATTTCTAGCCTGTCTCTCACTTTTAACTTGCAAACCTGCATCTACAACAGCCTCCTGGAACCTCATGTTCAACATACATAAAATTAAACTGATAATATTCTGTTCCACGCCCAGTTTTTGCTCCTGCATTCCCTGGCACAGCAAATCACAGACCCATGCACCTTGTTTCAAGTCTAAATTCAACCCTTTTCTTTACTATGTAAGCTTCAGGAGGAAAGAGAATAAAGTATATTCACTATCTTATCTCAGGAAATCTAAGGAAATATGTGTGGAGTGAATGAACAATCAGGATACAAAAAATATTTAATGGACTGTAAGGGTCTGCTGCATGCAATATGTATTTTATTAAGGAAAAAAAAAGTAGAATCAGAAAAGACAAGCATCTAGGTTTTATCCAACAGAAATTACTCAAATCAAAGAAGAAATAAGCCTCCTCCTTCAATGTATTAGTTTTCTACTGCTGCTATAACAAATTATAACAAACTTAATGGCCTAAAACAACATCATGTATATATTATCTCACAGCTCTGGAGAACAGAAGTCTGAAATGAGTTTCAGTGGGCTAAATTCAAAGTGCTGCCAGGGCTGCCTTTCTGGGGACTCTACAGGATAACCTATTCTCTTGCTTTCCAGCTTCTAGAGGCTGCCCACATTCTTTGGCTCGTGGCACTCTTCTCTCTTCAAAGATGGCAGTGGCCGGTCAAGTCTTTCTCATGGTGCCATCTCTCTGGTTGTGACCCTTCTGACTTCCTCTCCCCTATATAAGGACCCTTATGATTACATTGGGTCCATCTGAATAATCTAGGATAATCTTTTTACCTTAAGGTCAGCTGATTAGTAACCTTAATTTCAACTGTAATTGTAATTCCCCCTTGCCATGCGACATAACATAGTTACACATTCTGAAGATTTGGGCAGGGTTGTCTTTGCAGGGCCATTATTCTGACTATGACAGCAAACTAGACTGATAACCATGAATCTCATCCTGTCATATGAGAAGAAATTACCCTGATCATGAAAAGGCTTGATTCAATCTGTGTCCTTCATAAGCTCTCTTGTCATCTTGGCATGTTGAAGTAAAACCCATTCTTCAAGGATTACCTTAAATGCTACGTCTTCCGTGATTCTGTCTGTGATTGTCCTTGTGGACATCCATGTCTTCCTCCTTGAATTTCCATTGAATTTTATTTATGTAACGAGTCACTGTAAATCTTGTATAATGAATAGATATGCTTGCATAATGTATCTTTTCTAATTGAATGTAAGCTTCTTGAGGACAAAATTCATTTCTGAGCCAATATTAATATGTAATTTCTTTATAATATCTTTGTGACTTTGGGAAGGCATTCTACTTTCTGGGGCCTCAGTTTCCCCGTATATTTATCAATTCCCTCATAACAAATATTAAGCACATTCCTGGCACTTGGGGCTGCTCAATGAATGTTATTTCTCTTCCCCACATATGCGTGTGATACACTTGCATATTTTTGAGTGAGGGACTACTCTAGGACAAGCAGTTGTCACCTCTACATTTTTCCTGAATGACTGTGAGCTCCGTGAATGCAGAGACTCTGTCTTTCAAGATCATTGCTATGTTCCCAGTCCCAAAGTGCCTCTCAACAATAAATATTTGCTAAACTAATGAATAAATCTTAGTGAAATAGGTAGAAACATTTCTTTGTCTTCCAGTGGTGTGTTCTCCTAACTATATATACCTTGTCACAAATCTTCCTGGTTCCTCTGGCTCAGTCCGTACACCCAAACCATTCACTCCCATGTACAAAGCAAACCCAGACAAAGTTAAAAATCTTTGCATAGCTAAAGCTTCAGACTCTTTCAATCTGCTTTCCGCCTGTTTCCTCTTCCCCTCCCTGAAGACATCCACTTTTCTTCCCTCATGGGGATGCAGAGACAAAAAAGAAGTGTAATTCCTAAAATGAATAATTGATATTTCTTCAGAGCGACCTACCCTATTCTACTTGTTCTCTTAATTTACTCGGTTTATACCAACTGATGACAGAAGCCCATTGTTTTGCTGAAACATTAACTTCACAAAGTCATTCCGCTCCCATCTGCAGCACTAAAATTAATGATTCCCTCTGCAACATCTGTTTAATTAACTATCGGCACCATAGAAGAGGCATCCAAATACCCCAGCGACTAAATCAGGCTCAAATTAGGGAAATACGATGTTAAATTGTATCAGGGAGAGGCTGAGTTTATCCTTCCTAGCACTGGCATTCATTAGCTAGCAGCCAACCCATGCATCTTCATAATGAAGTAGTGTCAGCAATGCTTGGCTGTAAAGTTCTCATTTAGGGGCTGCACAGGTTCCTCCAGTCATAGCCACTGTGGGGAGTTAGGATCAGGGAGAGAGCTCCAGAGGTAGCAGATCATTCCCTTATATTTGTTCCTGGAAAGAGCGATGGGGCTTCAATTGGCCACATGCAGGCTGAGGGATTCTGGGAAATAGTAGTAGTGTGGAGAAAGTGAGTCATTTCTGTTAGTAGTGTTCCATCTTCCCTGAATCCTTTTAGCTGGATTTGCATAATTTCTTGCTTTGATCTGCATAAGCAGGAAACTGGTCTGGTCTCTTCAGAGGCACTGGGAAATCTTTTCAGTTCATGTTTATGAGAGCACTCATTTAACAAAAATCTGCAAAGAGCCTACTCTGTTCAAAGCATCATACTAGGCACCAAAGAAAAGCAAATTAAACACAAATCCTGCTCACTAATGGTTTATGCCAGATAGATGACACTGTAAACATTTGTATAAACCTGTGTTCTCATCTGTGCATACACAAAGTCAACTAGAACTGTGCTAGTTCTTGGAATGACAGTGAACCAAATATAATCTCTACTCTCACACATTTTATGATCTAGTTTGTGTACCCACACGCACCAACTAGAGGACCAATTTGAGCACAAAGAATGAAGCAAGCAACATAGGAGAAATAGAGACTATTACAGGTGTTCAGAAAGGTGTTCATATCTTGTTTAATTTGGGGAGTGGTGTTAAAAGAAAAAGATTGGGGAGTAAATGTCCCATTAGCCTGGTTTTTTGATTGATGGTAGGATTTGCACATGCAGTGATATGGAGAAAGGGCAGTTTAGAGGTAGAACAAGAGGGAAAACTGTTGCAGAATCTGGGGGCAGAGAATCATTTAGTCTTGCAGAAGAAAGCCTTTGCTTTCTCCTGCCCTCCTAGTCTCTGGCCCGAACTTGGCCTGTAATAATGAAGCTAGCAGGGCAGTATAGGAGACCCTTACTCATCTATAGGAGCCTGCTCTCTCTATCCTTTGAGTTTGCCACCTTGTACTGACATGAACACCTGGCCTCCCTACCTAAGGCTGGCATTTTGAACAATCTGTCTGTCTGACTGGCCTTCTCTCTCAGAACGGGGCCGCCATGCTTCACTTCAGCTCTGCACTAGACTTTGACCTTCAAGCATAGCTTAACTAGTTGGCTCCTGACACCCAAACTCAGGTCTTGCTTGAATAAAATTCATGTGTAAATCTCTTAAATTATAGCATTCAGAGGTAGATACGATTATCTCCATGTAGTTTGACAAACACAGAAGACAATGATAAACACTACTTCTTAAACATTGATTAATTCAGTCTGGGTTCATCTTGTGTGCCAGATGAAGACCTACTGAAAACAGGGCTTGAACTGTTGAAGTGGAAAAAGTCTTCTTGGCCAACCACCAAGTTGGGGTCAGAAGAAAACAAGGTCAGTGAAGGAGGAATTGAGACAGTTGGGCATTGAAGTTCAGGTTCTAAAGCTCTTAGGAAAAATGCCAGTCCATTGCACGGATTACCCAAGACGCAGCCATGCGTTTGACTAGACACCAGCAAGACACAAATCTGGTGGTTGATTCAACAAATTTTCCACTTTGTAGGGTTTTTTGTTGCTATGGTGACAAATGTGGTGTGAAATTGCAAGTTTGCAAACTGTACAGTCAGGGAGCTCCCGAAAGCAAGGGCCCAGCAAAGCCAAAAGACATAAGAGGAGCCGAGGAAACAGAACAGGAACAGAATGGGCCAAGAAATTATGGCGCTACCCCATGGAAGCGTCCTCATGACCTTCCCCTCCATAACTGCTGTGAAGTCTCCAGATCTCATCAGCCACTTGAGACAGAATATTAGATGCCAGATGTGCACATCTGTTGGTTAAGTCACATGCATGAAAGGAAGGATGCTATGTAAAGTTCTAAGTTTATTTGTAAAAGACTTTCTGAAATTTGGGAACTTCCAGCAATGAAAAAAGTCCCAATGCCTTAACATCGTTATGTCAGTGATGTTGCCTGCAGGAGACAAGAGATCTTTTTCTTCTCTCCTTTCTTTGCTCATTCTCCAGCTCTGCAAACCATTGTGGCTCAATGACTCAATGTGATTATGTGTTTCAATACATTTTCCGCCTAAGCTGGTCAAGAGGCAGGATGGTTTGGCAGATAGGCATCTGGGCTTTATCATCAACAGACCTGGAGTCTGGTTCCGGTTCTGCTGTTTATTCATAATATAAATTTGAACAGCTGGTCTGGTATCTCTAAGGCTCAGGTTTTATCTGTTTGTTTTAATCTGAAAAATAGTGGTAAAAAAGTGCTTACCTCATAAGGTTATTGTGAGTATTAAAGGAGATAGGGTCATAAAGCACTTAGTATAGCATTTGTCATACGATAAGCACTCAATAAATCTTAGTTATTAAGGTTAGTGTCAGCTAACTTCTAGTATAATCTTTAAGGGGTGTGTGTGTTTACTTTCTTTTTTAAAGAAAGTGAAAATTAAGCCTCCTTATGATTCATGGGAAAAGGAGTGAAAAGGGGAAAAAAGGTTAAAAAGATATATATTTTTTTTATTTGTCATATATAATGACAACGACTAACTGAAACTGTCTGGGGGACTGATCCCTAAAGTCAGAATGTGCCAGGAGTGGTGATTCAGGTACAGATGATGAAAGGCAGTCCAGGATGACAAAGGAAAATAATCTCCAGCTTGGATAGTGACGGGAGACAGGAGGGCAATCTAGAAAAGTTAACATTTAACATCAAGGAGTCCCAGGAGGATATCCATGCAAGAAAACAGATGGAGCTCAATCTTGGAGAATCCAGAAGCCTTCCTTAGAAATCCAGATATGGGGGCACATATTTGACCTCAGGGCAATCTGTCTGTAGGCAAGTTTCAGAGCAAGTTCAGAGCAGAGGTTACAGCAAGTTTCTAGAACCTAGATATAGAAGTTACAAAAGGAAGACATGACCTCTCTGAGAGTGACAAATATGAGTCTAGTGCTGGAATGTAAGTACAGGGGAAAGGCACATCACATCAAATTCTAAAAGGGGATAAAAATGTCTGACTGTTGGAAATATTTCAGAAATGTTGAAAATACATTTGATCAGGTGGATAACTGATGAAATAAAAGTCATAGTTCTATTTTTATATGACTGTGAAATACATAAAAAATAATCACAGTAGAAAACAAAAACATAGAAAAACTATGAGTGTAGTGATTGCACCGTTTTAATATTTATCTACCACATCCAAGTATGTTGGGTCTCCCAATAACGTTTGTCAAACATCTCTTGTTATTAGGCTGGTAAGATAAAAAGACCTGGACTCAAATTATATTGTACTCAAATAAAATGGCCTGGTCACTTGCACTTAAAAGTACAAAAGAGCGGGGCTGGCCCCGTGGCTTAGCGGTTAAGTGCGGGCGCTCCGCTACTGGCGGCCCGGGGTTTGGATCCCGGGCGTGCACCGATGCACCGCTTCTCCAGCCATGCTGAGGCCCTGTCCCACATACAGCAACTAGAAGGATGTGCAGCGATGACAAACAACTATCTACTGGGGCTTTGGGGAGAAAAAGGAGGAGGATTGGCAATAGATGTTAGCTCAAAGCCGGTCTTCCTCAGCAAAAAGAGGAGGATTGGCATGGATGTTAGCTCAGGGCTGATCTTCCTCACAAAAAAAAAAAGTACAAAAGAGGGATGTTATCTGAAGAATAAGGCAGAAACTGCCCTTGGGGCAAGAAATCAGATGTGAATAAGAAAGACTGGCTTGGCATTGATTTCCAGCGTGCTGGACTTAACGTTCTGTAATATCTTCCAACAGAGGGCAGTATTAAGTCCAAAGCCTGCAGTCACGGGCATATTTTGAGATTCCCGCTATATCACAGTAGAACTTGAAGAAATATCAACATAGAGATTTTTTGAAATGTTATATCTCAAGTGTTTACACTTAAAAATATTTGTACAAAAATTTTCTTTGAAACTCACTTATATAAACATGGATTTTACACCAAAAGACCATTTATACCAAAACAACCATTTCCTTAAAAAGTTGTCTGTATAATATTTAACAAATTAAATCCTTTAATAATCAAAGTGTGAAATGCAGCAAAATTGACAAGCCTTGAGATAGACGTTTGTAATTAATTCAAGTTTATTTATTTTTTATGAACAAAATTTTTTTAGTACTAACAGTGAAACACTGTAACTGTATGAACAAGTTTATTTATCTGAATTTTCAGCTCTGCTAAAAGGCAGATGGTCTTTCTCTCCTTTCCTCTCTGTCCCACCAGTGCTCCCATCATGATGGTCTTTGATCTTTGCTTGAGATTTCCAAGGCTCTAGCCATGGAGAGATAAGTAATGCAGAACCAAAAAAATGGCAGATAATTCTTGGGAAAATGTCACCACGAAGGCAATTACCTGATTTTCTTGCTACTATTTCTTCCACGTTCGAAAGGGCAGGAAAGTAAGGAGGCAGGTACTAGAGAAAAGGTACTAGCTTTCTTCTCCTTAGTGGAAAGTTGTTCTTTGCCCTAAGTCAGCAAAACAGTACGTATGTGGCATGGCTGGGGCAAACAGAAGGTATAGCTCAGTGCGAAAATCCTAACCAAATGTAGATTAGAGCTAGGCCACTGGCCGTGGATATTGCTAAGAGGAGACACAGAAAAAGACTATTTGAAGACAGGCATAAAAGGTTCAAACCAGGCAGAGGTGCAAAGGCTGAGAGGAGAGTCCTGTTGTCATCAGAGAGATTTTAGGTAGTAGTTGCTCCATTTTCTAGGCCATTTCATAAGAGGCCATTGTGATTTTACATCTACAAAGTAATGGCAAACTTAATCTTCAGAAGTTCTATTTGGGTTATTTCCCCTAGGATTCTCCTTTCTCCTTTGTCTGTATCTATTCAGCATCATAATTCTTGTGTTTGTTTGTTTTCTAGCAAATTGGAGGGTTTATATTTGCCTCTGTGGGTATTACAAACCAATGACTATGATTTTGAGCATGTGAAAGATTGAGCTTAGAAGCCCATGTTTGGATCTTCGTTGTACAGTTTGAGTATGAAGTGCTTTGGTTTCCTTTGTGTTCTGTTCACATGGGTTGTTTTCCCCCAGGACAAGAAATGGGGTCTCAGAGAGGATCTTAATTATTGTCTTGTTGATATTTGTGTCAGGAGGCTAGGGAGAGAGAATGACCCAGAAATATCACTGAGAAGTGGGAAGAACTCTGTCACAAGTCCAAGTATTCTTACTAAAGAGATTTTAGCCAGAAGATGAGGAACTACTAGGTTCTAATATCACATTAAACTAAAGCACTGAATATAATGGATAAACTTAAAAAAAAAAAGCTAATTATCATTTTAAGGCTTAAAGTTGGTTTAGAAATAAGCATTTGAGTCATGTTTTCACTTAAGACCAAGACCACAATTATCTTGAGCTATTGCTAACAGCCAAAGTTTCCTGAGAAAACTTGTAGCTAAAATATCTAAATTTTATTTAAAATACACTCATTCAATACTTGCTACTTAATAATGAATGGAAAATGAACGATTTTTAGTATCAGCCTGCTCTTTAGACTTAATGGACATAAAGATACATTCCAATCACTTCCTAATCTGTATCTTAATTGCCATTTCAATCATTTCAGCAGTTGAAACTCCATATAGAGAAGACAGAGGAACCAATGAGATTTTACATCTGATCTATGATTGACAAGAAGTTCAGACACGGAGAGGGTAAGACATTTAGTATATGTCCAATACATTGGCTTCACATATGTTGTTCCATTTAATCTTCACAATTACTTTATTAGTAGGTATTATTTTCTCCATTTTACAGATGGGAAAACAGAAGCACAGAAAATTAGTAGTAAGTTACTTGGCTAGTAAATGGAAGTACAAAATTTATGTTAATCTCAATCCTTTGCTCTTATCTACTATACAATGCTATCTGAAATGAGAAATTACTAAATAAGTGAGATTATTAAATAATCAAACAACCCTAAAATTGGATATATTTTGTTTAAAAAAACTATTTAATAAAAATATTAGAATTTTTCAGTGCCAGCACTAGACTGGGAATTCAGATATCTGATTTGCTGTCTAAACTGAACACCTTTGGTAAATATAATAATCTCCACTGACCACGCAGTTTCCCTATACATGAATGTGTGAGCTAGATAAATTCTAAGGTACAACATCTGGTTCACAAGAAATAAATACTTTCCAAAACTTGAGAGACATCCTTTCCACCTGAAACAACTCTGAGTTGATTTTGAAGCCATTTTGTGCTGGTCACATAAAAAAGCAACTTATAAAACCATAGGTTCCTCACATTCTTATACTTGAATCCCATTTGACTGGTTATTGAACTATTCTATACATCTGCATTTAGTGTCCTACCATGATGTGCACATTCTTTAAGGCTAGGCATCTTGTCAGCACTTATCTTGTCTCTTACAGAATTTCAGAGTTAATACGCAAATGTCTGTTCAATGAAATCTTGATTGCAGAATGGGCTGTTTTTATGGAGTTCCATTTATAACACTTTGTGTACTAAAATCTACATTTAACATAATAAAATGAGTGCTATCTCACAATCCAGACTTCAGATATTTTAATAAGCCTTCTGTCTTAGTCTGTGTGAGCTGCTATAACAAAAATCCCATAGACTGGGTGGCTTAAACAGCAAACATTTATTTCTCACAGTTCTAGAGCTGAGAAGTTCAAGATCAAGGCACCAGCAGATTCAATGTCTCGGGAAAACCTGTTTCCTGGTTCATAGATGGCCATCTTCCCACTGTGTCCCCACATGGTGGAAGGGGCAAGATGTCTTTCACAAGAGTACTAATCTCATTCATGAGGGCTCCGTCCTCATGACCTAATCACCTCCCAAAGGCCCCACCTCCAAATATCACTACATTGGGGATTAGGTTTCAACACATGAATTTAGGGGTGGGGAGAGGCACAAACATTCAGTCTATAGCATCTACGAATCAGCGAGAATCATAAGCTTGACTATATTCCTAATTACTCCAAAGACTGTGGTTACCAAACAGTGCTTGGGTTTGTCTGTATCCGGGACGACAAATACGTGATGCACTGGCCTCCACTTTCCCATCTGTGCTTACAGTGGTCATTCTTAACAGATCCTGGCACATACACATTAACACAGTTCTTGAACAACAGTAAAAATTCTTACTACCTATTGATTAGAAATGAAACATGAATTGAAACATACTTGCCTTTCTTAGTGTAGTGGGAAAAAAAATTAATCACCACATTGGAACATGGCCACAATATTGGACCGGAAGCTCTGTGTTCTTAAGGTGCACTTTTAATAAGCATTAAGAATCAGAGAGCACTGGGCTCTCACCTCTTCCAAAGAACTATATGAAATATGAGGGAAGTCATAGTGAAGGATATACAGGAGTTAGGTAGCCATCCATAGCTTGATATTTGCTATTGGTCTCGTTTAAGCCACTGGGGACATTTTTCTTCCTGGTTGGAATTATAAACCTGGCACATACCAGGAGAGTCATAAAATCCCCTCTGGTATCTTTAATCAATCATGACTAGTATATCTACCATATATTCTCCAAGTTTAAAATAGAATAAAGTCACATAATAATCTTTCTCCCAGCAGCTAGGCTGCCTTTCAGCACAATGACCCACACTCTATGGCTGTATTAACAGATACGATCTATTCTTTAATGGAGCTCAGCCATGGGGATTAGCTACCTGTAATGCAGTTTGGGCTGTCAAGTACTCTACCAAACTGCTCACACATTACAAGTTATAGGCATCAATTCTTTCTAAGTGAAAAGGCATTTCACATTCAAAACACTTCAAACCTAATAATGGGAAATTATCATGATGGATCCCCTTCAGCTGCCGAAAGGTAAAGAGATGGAAGGAAAAACGACAGGCACCCAATCAAAAAAATTCATATCAATTCTTTTTGATCTACCTAAGGCAGATTAAACCCAAGTAGTGGATAAGCTGTCAAAAAGATTGCAGGAGCTCAGCTGTGGATCAGAAGTGTTTCTGTTTGATGGGAGGAGGCAAATCCTCATAGAACAGGAATAAAGTCCAATGGGTAGGATAGTCCAGTTTGTCTGGAGTCAGAGTGCCCTGGGCAGTCCAGCAAGGCCAGGTAACATACGTCATATTTAATTTCCCTCATGTTCAGTGGTAAACCAGGACGTTGAAAACACTTAGGGAATCTGGCCTGGAACAGAATCCTGGAAGAGAACTCCAACTAGGCAAGGGGAAGCTGGAATGTTCTATCTTCCCTGTCCTGTTACATATGGGCTTCCAAGTGTGGTCAGACCCTCAATTGACTATGGAATAAACCAGGGGACAGAGATGCTGACACTACCTGGCATTTTGGATTTCGTATCAAAATTAAGGGTGAAACTGCTGTTATTCCCAAATGATTCAATTATATTCATTCATTCACAGTTAAATTAATTTGTTTAGTTACTCCATTTTGGTTATATATTCATGGGTGTACTAGATAATATGTTGAGGGGCTTTCAGAAAAACCAGAGGAATCCAAAATACACCTGAAAAAGCTAAACCATCACTTTCTGTTACCACTGCCACAGAGATAATACAATTTTGATCATCATTCACCATTAAAACAATCTTCTAGTCCCAACATTTGCTAGGATTGGCAAACAGGTTTCAACTAGTTATTGGAGAGTTGTGTTGAGAAGGACCAGTCTTAGTGGGAAAGAGTGTTAGGACTGACTGAAAATGTCTGCAGGGGGAAGACAGAAAGTGTGGAGTATTCCTGCCAACACTGCCATCTCTAACCTGATTACAGTCCCGTGTTCAGCTATCCTCATTTTGAACCTTTTCTGCTTACACTACTACCAACTTAACATCCCGGCATTTGATGGCTGGAGGACCTTGAACAGATGATTTGATAAATTTTAATTTCAGTTTTCAGAATATTTAAAATGGAGCTAAAGCACAGTGCTTAAAAAAGTTATTCAGTGACTTCTAAGCAATTTCAGGTCCAGGGAAATAGGAACGTGTTCAATAGACAAGGTCTACATCCTCATGAATAGGGACTGATAATAGTCAAAATAATCACACCAATATATAATTTCCTACTTAGATAAAAGCTGCAAAGGAGAAACACATGTAATAAAGAAGTCATAAAAAAGTGACTCGTTATTATGTGGGATGGGGCAGGGGGGAGTGTTGAGAAAGTTTTCCCGGAGCAATTGATGTTTAAACTCATGCAAGGCTCACATAGACATTAGGGAAAACAGCTTAGTGAACAGCATGTGCAAAGGCCTTGAGACAGGAAGGAGAACGATTTCTTTAAGAAAGAAACACCAGCATGGCTAGAGGCCAAAGAAGAAGAGAAAAAAAGGTGGCATGAGGTGAGGAGCTGGATATATGGCATACCATGTTGAGGATTTTCTTTTCATTCTAAAAACAGTGGAAAAGCATTGAAAGATTATAAGCAGGAGAGAGCTACGGTCAGGAATACATTTTTTAATAGATCACTCTCACAGTGTTATGGAGATGATATTGGGGAAAGGCAAGAGAAGTAGCAGAAAACTGCTTTAAGTTTGTTTTTTGTTTTCTCCAGTAGTACAACAAGGGAGAAATAACAAGGTTATATTGTTGCTATGATTAGACCAATAATGTAGCTTAAGGATAAAAATTAGTAGGAAAATTAATGCCCAGGATTAGTCACAAAGGACCAGCCTATGATTTTAAAATGTTGAAAAGAACTAATATTTATTTACTACTTACTCTGGGCATTGCATCATGCTATGTCCAAAATGCTTGGTCTCAATTTTTGTAAGAGCCCTATCAAGTAGTCATTACTATAATCTCCAGTTTGTGAAAGAAAAAAAAACACAAAAGGTTAAAAAAATGCCCTGTGGAATGCAAATAAGACTAGGCCTGTGCTTCAGGAGATGGAAGGAATTCAGCTCAAAACTACAGCTGAACTGCCACCCTGTTCCAGTCTCCTGACTCTGGCTAGTTCCTCTCCACCCAGACACTTTGCAATGGATCTTCTGCTCTTTGCGAATGCCTGGATATCCTCTGAGTCCATAGTGTCTGATTGGCTACCTGAATTTCCATCCCGATACCCCAGTCCAGCTTCCAGAAAAGAAGTGACAACATAGCTGAAGAAAGAGACAGGACAGACGAAGTTCATTTTTCTTACAACCCATTCTCTGAAAATCCCCATGATTGTAACACTGATTCTATTTACTTTTCTGACTCTGACAGAAGCCTGAAGGGTATGAGAAATTTTCATTCATGTCAAAAAGGGGCTGAGAAAACCATGCCTATTTAGCCTTGTTGGAGGATACAGTTCAGGAGACTCTGTTAAGACTGTCTCATTAGTCATTCAGCATTTGCACATTGATGACTGAAGGCAGAATATGACCTTAATTACATTATCATGCTAAACTTGATGTTTTTCTCAAGGGCCAGGGGACAAAAGGAGAGGGATGGACGCAGCAGCTATGGGCCAAGAAATGAAAACTCCACAATATTCTGTGATATTATGTGGGGGAGAACATGAAAACAATAATATGTCGAGTGTCTTTTGTTTCCCAGGAACTAAGCTATGTATTTGTACATATTATATAAAACAATTAGTAAGGGGGCCGCCCCGTGGCTTAGCGGTTAAGTACGCAGGCTCTGCTACTGGCGGCCAGGGTTCAGATCCCAAGCACACACCAACACACCGCTTGTCCTGCCATGCTGAGGCCATGTCCCACATACAGCAACTAGAAGGATGTACAACTACAACACGAAACTATCTACTGGGGCTTTGGGGGAAAAAAAGGAGGAGGATTGGCAATAGACGTTAGCTCAGAGCCAGTCTTCCTCAGCAAAAAGAGGAGGATTGGCATGGATGTTAGCTCAGGGCTGATCTTCCTCAAAAAAAAAAAAATTAGTAAGGATACTAGTGAATTTATATTACAAATAAATGATAAAATACAACAAATATGTTTATTCTAACATTTTGGAGTTTGCAAAGAACATTGAAATAGGAAGATACTACTGCGTTATGGTTTAAGAAAGGCAATCAATAGCACACATTTCTGTCCCTTAAGTTCAGAAGTAACTGAGAAATAGTCCCAAAGGTTAGACAGATAGGAATCAAAATCTAAGTTCATTATTGTTAGAGCAGTATTATAGAACATATTTTGGGCTTGAGGCCATTATCAAGCTTCTCTATTAAGTACTTTCCCCCTAGATTTACCCTTACCCACCTAGGTACAGGCAGAGGGGCAGGGGACAGGACAGCTAACTCACAGGGGCACCTGGAAACACGATATTCCAAGGAGCTGCTACCTGGAAACCCTTACCCCATCCCGTCACTCAAGTGTGACTCCTCCCCCTTCGGGGAGGAGCTGTCTGGGGGAAGGGACCTGAAGTGTTCCTCTAAAAAATGTCCCTCAGGAAAATGTAAAGATATAAAAATAAAGTTTCCACGATTGCACTGCTAAGTTTAAAAGCATGAGCTTTAGAGGAAAACAGACCAGGCACTTAATGTGCTACCTTCTACAATTCCCTAAACAGGTCCTTAAGCCAAGAATCATCATTTCTGTTTAAAAATAACTGATGCTGTCTTTATTTAAAATGTTGATGTTTTGTTCATTGTGGAATCTTGGCATTCACTTTGATTTTTTATATTTTATATTTTAAACCTATATCAAAATACTACAATATTAAAGTATTTTTTATCTTGATTACTGAGATTTTGATGCCCTAGCATGCTATCTTCCATAGAGCAAGGGCTCAGCAAAAGTTCTTGAGTACATCGCATTGTGTAAAAAGTGGTTCTCATATCAAAGGACCTAACATAAATATAATATATGTATAAAATGGGACAATGTTTTGTAAAGATTTGTATGAATTTAATATGTAGTATATTAACTACTGATGATATTCCAAATGACTTGAGATGATATATAAAAAGTATTCTAAAATTTTGAGTTATATATTTATTTTGATATGCTTTAAATATATATACATATATGCATGTGTATAATTATGTTGAAATTTTACTTTTACAGATATTATTACTTGGGATGAGGTTAAATAAGAAATGTTTTTAAAAGTTAATAAATATAAAGAGAATATTAAGTAAATAAAATATGGACAGCACACAGATTTGGCAAAATATCTCAAACAAATGCACAGATCACTGGTGCTTGGGAAGCTCCATAAAAACACTATCATTTTGAAGTCAAACAGTGGGAAATTATAATAAATAGTCTAATAGATGCAGGAAACATGAACAGCAGTTACTGAGAGAAAGTGGAAATTAATTCCAACTGGTGGGAATTTGGCAAGGTTTTAAGGAGGAAACAATTACTGAACTAGGCCTTGAAAGCTAGAAAGGATGTCAAGAAACAGATGTGAGACCATTCGCTAAAAATCCAATGTCCAATCTGCATGCTGCATTTATTCTGGGGTCTAATCTGTTTCATTTTAGCCGGCCACATCTCTTAGCCATTTATGAAGAGCTGGTTCCGTTTCTAATCCCCATGAAGAATTATTTGTATTGCACCTTAAGGTTACCTCATTGGTAATGATAATTTCTCCCCTCTCCTTTAACATTGCCTGATTGTTTTCTAAATTTGTTTATGATGCATTTATAGCCAAGAACCCAATTGAGGGTGTTCATGCCCCACACAAGTGTGATCGGCAACACCTGGAAACAATAACAGTCTCCCCCCCGACACACACCCTTTTTCTTGTAAATTTTATATCACAAAATGAAAGTCAGTTAGAGATCCATTAAGTGGCGGTTGTAAGGGGAGGGAGGAGCAGCGAGCTCTATCTGGGTTGAAGAAGATAAGCCGCATAAATCAGCACACCTTGCAGCTGAACATTTCTTTAAATAGCTGAACAGGAAAAGAACATGCTGCTTCTATTAATATCATCAGCACTCCCTCCTGTCTTTAGGGGAAACCAGCCTGAGAGGCTGGGATGGGGGAAAAGCGACTGTCCAATGCCGAAGTGCTACAAACCAAGCCATGACTGCGCATCTGTCAATGCTGCGGTGTTGAAATTGTCCCTGGGGCAGAAACTGTCCCAGAATATTCTTGGAATCTGTCCTCTCCCATATCCCTATCTCATCCAAATTTACCCATTTTAATCTAATAGGTTACCTTTTTCTTACCCGGAGACTCTGAGTGGACAAAATCTTAGGGTTTGTTAGTTACAAGAGGCAACATACAAAGCCACTCCTGGATAGGGCAATCGCTCTCTCAATTATAAAACATTTTTGTTTTCATGCCTGAAGATCCTACCTAAAGTTTTAATTTATGTTATTTTATTTATTACACAAGAAGTCTATTGTAGACTTATTGCATAAGAAGCTTGGTATAGAAAGCAAAAAAGTACAAGATTCAAAAAGAGAGCAAAAGAGAAAAAAGAATTTAGTCAAAAACGTATCAACCAATGATAATAGTTTTGGTGTGAAGATAGATAAAATATATCCAAAATGCCTTATGTAAAAAAAATCTTAGGGTTGGATGTGTTTCAGAATTTGTTTAGATTTTAGAAAGTTAATTTGGAGCATAGTTATTACTTGACATGTCACCCATAGCAGGTTCTGGGGCAGAATTAGTAAAAATTATGAATGTTCACATTCTGTGGTGCTAAAGTCTATAAATAAACTCATGTCAGTTCAGGTTAGGTTTTGTGGCCAAATGTGTTTTGGCAACAAATATGAAAAAAATACATTTAATTTGCGGAGTGTTTGGATTTCCAAGTTGAACATTAACGCTAACATTATTACTATTCTCTGAATTGCTCTTCGACATGACAAATATATTATAACCAGCTTTCAATGTGCAAAAAAATCTACACCATCATTGAATATCAAATTTTCACTGTTAAAATTTTAATACATACATATTTTTAAATGCAAATTATACAGAAATACAAAACAAAGATGCTAAGAGCCATTTCATATCACCTCCAAAGACAGCCACTATTAACTGGTATATGCCTTTCTCAGCCCTCACTTCATATACATATGTACTACCCTATGTAAAATTATTTTTTTTAAAAATCTGGCATAATATTATACATACCATTCTTAAATCTGATTTCTCCCTGTAATATATTTTGGAAATATTTCCATATCGTTAATAAAGATCAACCTTATTCTTATGCGTGACCTCATAACAATAAATATAATGGATGGATTTTCTTCCCTCCCTTCCTTCCTTCCTTCCTTTCTTTTTTTGATAATTATGTATTGTTTTCAGCACTGTTCTAAGTGCTAGGAATACAAAGGGAAATCAGACAAAAATCCCTGAATTTAGAAAACATAGTTTCTAATGGAGAAAAGACAATGAACAAGATAAAAAGTACAATTTATAGTATATTGATAGTAAGATTAAAATTGAATCATGTAAAGGGATAGGAAGCATCAAGCTGAGACTATAGCTTAGTTTAGATAGATGGTCGGGAATGCAGGATGGCTGCCACTTAGAAGGTGAATTTGAGTCAAGTCTTTAGATAAAGAGTAAGTGAGGGAGTGAGCCATGCAGATATCTGGGGAAAGAATAGTCCGAGCAAAGGAAACATCGAGTGCAAAGACTGTGCAAGAACAGGCCTGGCATGTTTCGGAAACAAAAAGAAAGCCAGCATGGCTGAAGCCAATTAAACAGAGGGGAGGATAGAGGGCTATATCAGAGATGGAATGAATGGTCAGATTATGTGGGCCTGGTAGGTCATCAGAAGGACTTCAGATTTTATTGTAAATGAGATGGGAAGTTTTCACGGCATTTGGGGCCGAGAAGGGAAAATTTGGATTTTATTTTAAAAGGATGTCTCAATGTGTTGAGAATAAATAGAAGGGAACAGAGGCAGAATCTGGAAGACAATTTGAAGAGGCTATTGCAATTATCTAGGTGAGAAGTGTCTTGGATGAGTGTGTAAGCTGTGGAAGGGGTGAGAAAGGATCAAGTTATGCAGGTATTTTGAAGGTATCAGTGACAAGATATGGTGAGTAAGAGAATGAGAGGTGTCAAGGGTCCAAGGTGTAGGGCCTGAGCCACTGGGAGAACAGAGTTGCCATCAACTGAGACAGAAAGAATGCTGGAGGAATTGGTTTGGGAGGGAATATCAGGAATTCACTTTTGACCATGTCAAGTTCGAGATATATGTGGCACATCCAAGAAGAGATCTCAAATTAGCAGTCGGTTTGAGAGGAAAGATACAAGCTGGAGGTATACATTTAAGAGGCATCAACATTTAAATGGATTTAAAAGACAGGAGACTAGATAAGAATCTTAAGGATGGAGTTATGGTTAAAAGAAAGATTTTATTAAATCACTATCTAATTTTTGGACATATCGTTGTTTCACTTTCCACTTATATACAGAAGAGAAAACTATGTTTTCTTAGGTCAGTCTTCTTCATGCATAATTCCTTGATGAGACACCTGTAAACAGATTGAAGTAAACATGGTGATTGATGCTTCATTGATGGGAGTATATTTTTTGATTTGTGAACACAATAAGTAGTTTATGTTGCCTGGAGATTCTGTGAAGTTTTCTAGAAGGAGATGCCATTTAAAGTACATCCTAAAGGCTTCAAAGAAATTTTGCACTTGAAAAGTAGTATAAGAGGCAAGCACATTCAAAGCACAGAAGGAACATAATATGAACGAATATTGAATGAGGAAGGAATGTAAAATGCCCTAAGAGTAAATACCTACATTAAAGAATGACGTGGAATGTGGAGGGCAGCACAATGTGGCAAAGCAAGTTAATTGGAACCAGACTCTCAAGGATTTTATATTCTAAGCTAAGGAATTTTTTATTATGTTCTATAAGCACAATGCAAAGAGATAGTAAAGGTATTTAAGCAGGAGTAGGAGATTTGATTAAATTTCTATTTATGGGGTTGAGGGGAACTCCACTGGAAATATGAAGGGTTAACTCCAGTGGATAAGCATCAGATCCAGGGAGGGTCCAGTTTGTGGGCTGTTTCACTAGCCCCCTTCAGAGATAAGAAGAGCTTGGACAGCAGCCGTGTCAGGGCTAGTGGGGAGGAAGGAATTGAATTGAGAGATGTTTCTGACATTTCCATGTCCTGGCCTGACCTTTCATTGAAGCCCATGCCTCAACATCCTGAGCTGACGTTCCCAGCCCCATCTCTGTAATTCAGTGCCACTCATGTCCAAGGCTGGGGTCTTAACTTTCAGAGAAATTACTCTGATTAGTGAAACATCTGAATCAGAGATGCAGTTCTGGTTTTGTTCTGGAAGGCAGAACTTTATTTTCAAGCGTGTATGATAATTACAGGAGGCACCAAGTGCGATGGAAATGATTCCACACTGTTATCCTTTTGAGGCCCTTGCCCTGTGTCTCCTGCTTACCATCTATATGATTAGCTTAGACAAGTCATCAAGAGTACTATATGATCCTCAATTTCTTCATTTCTGAAATGGGCTCTATGAACTCTTTCCTACCTACTTCAGGTAACTTTGCTGTGTAAATTAATTGAGATACAAATACTCTTTGTAATGAATTCTACAAATATATGGTGTTCCATTGAATTGGGCTAAAAAAATTATGTTAGCCAAAAAGTTCCTTAAACAGACAGCATATAAACAAGTAGATAAATAAGGTGCTGGCTGTTAAAGGTTTTTAGGGAATCTGATTCAATAAAAATTTATGAATGAATTGCTAGTGGCACTATGATTATTGCAGGTAAAGTATAATTGGAAACATCTTGTGGTCAATTTTTAGAATATATATTCCTCTAATATTACCACACTATTTCTCTTACCAAATCATGTCTTTATAGGCATGGGAAAGTAAATTTCACTCTAGCTTAGACTGAATTCTAACAAAATCTGAATAAATGACCTTTTAGTATTTAATCAGCCCATTTCATGGAGTGACATTTTTATGTCAGTTGACTTTCTCCTATAGTCCTGTTTCTTGCATGTTAATTCCTTAGAAGGCACTGGTCTTCTGAAACAAAAACTGAAATTCTAGGAAACTGGGATCTTCCAAGTCAAAGGAAATGAACCCTCTGGATTTAGAAAGATGTAAAGTAGATGAATTCAGATGGGATTGGAGGAAGATAAGGACAGCTTCAAACAGAAGACTGAGCTGAGTTTTCTGTCTGTTGCAATCTAAGAAAGTCTAGCTTATAAAGGCTTCTATAAGATCTGGAATCACGCTTTGGTGATATACAGTTTATAACTCATACTCTTTTTTTTTTCTAGCTTTATTGAGATACAATTGACACACAACATTGTGTAAATTTGTTTTTAGGTTGTACAATGTGATGATATGATACACACACACACGTATATGTTTTTTTCAGTTCTGTCATTGTATTCTTCAGCTCCAGGATTGTTTTTTTTGCATCTATATTTCAACACCTCTTCCAGTCTTTACAGACGGGTTTCTGTAGGTAAAGACCTTTTCCTGTCTGTTCTGGGGCTGATGGGAAGACACCCGGAATTGCAGTCATGCTGGGTTGGAACTGGTTACCAGGCTTTCACTGGGTCTGCAGTGGGGTCTGCAGATGGCAGGCTTGTTACCAGGAACTTGGGTGGGTGTGGATCCCGTCTGGCTCCAGGGCGATTGGGACTGCATCCAGTACCTTGCTCAGGAGGGTAGCACTGGGACAAATGTTCGCTTCAGGGTCCACAGTTGGGTCCACAGACACTGGGTCTATTACTAGGTATAGACAGGAGTGTCTCCTGCTGGGACTCTGGACTTTCAGCACTGCTGACAGACTGTGGCTGTCAGGGGGCTGGAGGAGCATACAGGGCCCTTTCAGGATCTCCAGGGGTACAGATAGAAGTTTCCTCTGCCAGGTCCCTGTGCCAGCAGCACTGCTCACAGACTATGGCTGGAACAGGCTGGAGCCCAGTTACAGGGCCCTTGCAGTATTTACTGTCTGACCATGTTTGGCTGGCTTACCTCCAGGGACTCCTGGACCGTGGGTAAGAGAGGCTGGAGCAGTTCACAGGCCACTTAAGGGTCCACAGCCAGGATGGGGGTCTGTATGCCTATTACCTGATGCACGGGTGGGGTGACTCCTCCTGAGTTCTTTGGTATATGGTGCTGGTGACAGAACCAAAGCCAAAGGGGGCTGTAGCTGAGTCTTCAGGGGTATGGAGCTATTTCCAGATCCATAGCTGGGATCATGGTCATCGAGTCAGCCACTTGGGCGCGAGTCTGCCTTCTCAAAATGGCTCTCCTCAGTTGGCTCTGCCTCTCAAAATGGCTCTGCACTGAGGTTTCACAGTCTCCTACCAGAATCCCAAAGCTCCCACAAAGGCACTTCTGTCTGCCGATGGATGCCAATTATAACGGTCAAGGGGGAAGGATATAAGTGAGAAATGTCATATTCAGCCATCTTGCTGATGTCATTCTGCTGTTTTTAATTTCGTTCAACAAACTTGTAATGGGCATTGTCTGGGACAGACCATTTGATAGGTCCTGAAGACATAAAAGCAAACTTTACTATTTCTCAAGAGATGTAGTTTTCTGCTCTTCTCCATATGACCATCAATTCTTTTAGAAGAAGAAATTTATCCTCCCATAGTGTATAACAAAATAATGAGAGTATAATAGATGCTTAATAAATTGTTCCTGCTAATAAATTGTTCCTGCTTTTTGTTCATAATAGAGATTGGCAAGGTTTCCTACTTGTGAATTAGGACACGTCTCTGATTTGTCCACGATCTTAACAAAATTCATGAAACAGGTAACCTATGACATTTTCACATTAGCTTATATTTTACTCAGTCCTTTTTGGTCACTCAAATGACCTTCAATTCAACGAATGCTTGTTAAAGATTGTTTTGAGTGAGTTCTTATGCAAGGTTGGTGAGAAGAACAAATTTAAACATTATTCTTGCTTTCAAGGAGAAGAGAATGCAGAGTGCAGAAATACATTTGTTTGACACCCAAAACAACACTAAATGTTTAATGCTCTAATAGAGTCAAAAGAGATGTTCTAGGAGCTATAGAAAAAAGGGAAAATTAAATTAGGCCAGAGCCAGGAAGGAAGCTTTTGTGGCCAACGCAGCCTGCAAGCCCTTAACTGAAAGGGGCATTGTGGGGAGTGCTCAAGCCTTTGGCCTTTTAGAACTTTCCATGACTGGGTTTAAATTCTTGCTCAGAGGTTACTAGATTCGGGTAAGTCACTATTCCTCTCTGGACCTCAGTGTCCTCGCCTATAACATGTAGATGATGATAGCCCCACCCACCCACAGTTGACTTCATGTTAGAATAAGAATATAGTTAAGGACCAAATAATGGAACCCATTGGTGCTGTTTTAAACTGAATCATCTTACCAGTCAGTTTATCTTATATTTCCTCTTTATATGTTGTAAGACCTTTGCCCCTCCAGCATTGTGCTAGGATCAGAGAAGAAAATATCAGACGAAGGCCATTTCTCTGACATAGCCGAACCAATGCAGAAGAGAGGAGTTAAGAAAATAGCCCAAGGAAACCTCTCCACAGGAGAGCCCCCACTCCGTTTGGGGGTCTTGTGGATGCTCAGAACACAGCTCAAAGTGTAAGTTGTGAGGATCTGGCTTTCTCGAATCAAAGAGAAACTCAAAACTGTTTAGCATTCAAAAACCAGTTCCAGCTGCTTCCTCTTGGAACAAGTTATTCACCTTCTCCTCCTGTTACCTGGATGGCCTTTGTCCCACTTTGAGGGCCTGTCTGTTAGTCTGGGTCATGTCTTCTCTGTATTCTGCACAATGCTAGAAACACTACTGGAATTTATTAAAAGTTGCAACAATTGAACTCTAGCCTCTCTAAAAGTTTGAACGTACTTATTCAACTTTGCTTTTCCTTTATTTATAGAAAGAAGTAATGCTAAAAATAGGGCGTATTCATTCATTCATTCACTCATTCATTGAGTTATTAAATAAAATGAGCCTTGCATTGACATAGGATAATGGGGTTTGCAAAATGTCTCACGTGTTTAAATTTCACAATGTTATTGGTTGTCTCACAATGTTATTGTAAGATAGACAATGTGGCTAGATCGTTTATTACCCTATCATCTCCTGCCATGCCTGGTACATGGTAGAAGCTCAGTATATATTTGTCAACTGACAATGAAAAAATCACCTAAATTCTCGGAGCCTCGGGTTTCATGTCTGCAAAAAAGAAAATATAGCAACGATGTGTATCTCTCAGGATCGTTCTGAGAGTCAATAAGAATTTATAGGACACGCCAAGAACTGTGCCTTGCTTTCAACTGGACACAAATCAGAACACTCCAAAGAAAATAAGAACTTTAAAATAAAGTAGATCAAATTGTTTACGAATATATAGGCCATGAAATCAACCTGTGATGGGTATGAGGAAGAAAATATCAAGTAACTTTACAATACAAAATTGTTCCAAATCAGTTCAGTAATCTAATGGATGGTAAAAACCTAAGTACAGAAAGGATGTATAAAAATAGTTTGGAAGTGTTCTTCAGTGGAAGCACAAAACAGTCATTAGACTCTCTGCCCAAGAAAGAACATTCTCTAGCCTAAAAATATCTTCTGTCTAGTTCTAGTTGCTGGAGTATGCCTATTGTGGAGATGGATACATCAGGGTCCATTAAACCGAAGCGATTAAGTATTTGCGTCATATAAGCTCATCTGCCTTGTTTCAATCCTGTGCTGATCAGGCATACTTTCTGCTAATTTATCTTTCCACTTATCTAGTCTATAGGGAGAGGATGCACTGCCCAGGCTGACATAAAACGCAATCTACGTTAGATTTATATTTCTCTGTGTAAATTAGTAAATTGTTAGTCTGCTTTTATTCATCAGCCTCCTGTGCACTTCGTTAATGTGAACCAGCGTTTCTGAATCTGACAAACTCTGAAACACTTTTAACAATGAGTCTTTGAGACAGACAAGCCAAGGGACAGTCCCTGAATGGATTTGGATCTATAAAGGAAGTGGCACCCCATGGGGACTTGTGTGACCAAGCAACTAGCCTTTGCCAACTCAGCTCCTCTGATGTCTTTACTTGTAAACCCCAAGCACCTAATGGAGAGTTGTTATACTTTCCATGTCTATAGTTCACTTTTTCTTGCTATTATATCAGGAGGAAACGTCATTCAATGGGAAATAAAGCTATTTTCCCAAGATTTATATAGCCAAAAATTCTGCTCTGGAAAGGGAAGTCTAGGAACATGATGGGCTTTCAGGAGTTCAGAAATGAAAAAGAAAAAGGAGCTTTGAAATATGCTGTATCTCTCCTTTTATTAAATTATAAAATGTGAATAAGAAGTCTGATTGTTTAGATAAAGAGGAAATAGATAATTCAATTTCTGCCTATCTAATTCTCGATTTTCTCCACGGTTATCCAATCCAGAATTAAATTAGACAGAAAAAGATTGAACTTGAAGGGGCCTGCCCAGTGGCGTAGTGGTTAAGTTCACGTGCTCTGCTTCAGCAGCCCGGAGTTCATAGGTTCACATCCCGGGTGCGGACACACGCACTGCTTATCAAGCTATGCTGTAGCAGGCGTCCTACATATAAAGTAGAGAAAGGTGGGCACAGATGTTAGCCCACAGCCAATCTTCCTCAGCGAAAAGAGGAGGATTGGCAACAGATGTTAGCTCAGGGCCAATCCTCCTCACCAAAAAAAAAAGAAAAAAGAAAAAAGAAAAGTTTGAACTTGAATATCTATCCAATGATTCTGAACTCCATTTCTTACCATATTCTTAGATTCCTCTCTACTTTCTTCTTTTTCCAGTGATGTATTTCAATTGAGAGCAGAGGAAGATGGTGCTTCATTGTATCAAATGAGCACTGGCAGATGACATGATTATTTATACAGAAAATACTAAGGAATTGAAAAATAACCATTAGAATTAATAAGCAATTTTAGCAAGGTTTCAGGATAAAAGAGGAATCCAAAAATAAATTGTATTTTTAATGCCAGCAGCAAAAAATTGGAAATTAAAATAAAACAATTACATTTACAATAGCATCATTTAAAGGAAAATTAGGAATATTTTTAATAAAAATTATGTAAGACTTGTAAATTGAAACCTTCGCAATATTGCCGAGGGGAATTAAAGAACACCTAAAAAAAGTGGAAAGATATAATCTGTTCATGGATTGGAAAACTAAATATTATGAAGTCATTGGTTCTCCCCAAATAATTCCAGCAGATTGTTTTGTAGAAATTGACAAGATGATTCTAAAATTTATATGGAAGTGCAAAGGACCAGGAATATGCAAAACAGTTTTGAAAAAAGAGTAAAGTTGGAGGCCTTTTGTTACTGAGCAAGGGCTCAATCTGCTCCCCTCAAGATCAAAGGCCAAGCAGGCGGTGGCAGAGAAAGAACTTTAATAAGTGATAAGCTAGCATTTTGGAAGATGGTGGACTATTATTGCCCTCAAAAAACCCGTCTTAAAGGGGAACTGATTTGGAAATGACTTATATAAGGCAAACGGGGGGCGGGGGGGTGGGCTCAGAAACGTCAGGTGATGGATGACCGCAGAACGTTAGGCGCCTCTCTCTGTAGCAGATCTGCTGAATGCAACATTCCTGAGGAATCTAAGAAAACCTCGGTTACTTCCTTATCTGGGACAGAAGGAGCAGATTGGACAGAGGACATAAATTTTCTGCTAACAAGTAATTCTTTCTACCGGTTACTGATTAGCTTGCCTACATGCAGTTCTAAGCATTTTTCCAAAGCACATTGTGAGATTAAGACCGGGAAGGGGAGTATGTGCCCTTAGGGGCTTTAGTTCTACAAGTCCTCCGTGCAGGGGTGACTGTATTTTATATTTCTCCACAGGCTGCATGTGCAGATTTGGGGGAGGGGGTTCTATGTGTTGCATGCGGCAGATCTTTAGTCTATGACATGTGAAGCTTATAATTGGTCATTTTAGCTTCTGGATGCTCCTGAGTGATGCTTAGTCAGGCAGAGGGCTGTCAGCAAGCTACTCTCTTATCAGCAGTCCTCCTGCTGTTCTGCAAGGCAAGCTCAGAAAGTTTGGTTACTTTGTTTCCCACGCTAACCTTGTGGGTACAGGCAGAGTTTCATCCCAATTCAGGGAAACTTGAACTCCTTCATCCTCAGTTTGATTTTTATGCTACCTGATTTCAAAGTTTACTATAATGCTATAGTAATCAAGATGGTGCAGTACTAGAATAAGGATCAATAAATGAATCAGTGGAACAGAATAAAGAAACCAGAACTTTTTCAAAGAAGGCAACAGAGCAATCCAATGTAGACCAAAGGGGGAAAAAAAAAATCTTTTCAAGAAATGGTGCTGGCATAAGGAAGTATTATTTAAAAAAAAAAAAAAGAAAAAGAATCTCAACTCCTGCTTCACACCATACAAAGAAATTAACTCATGAAGGATCATAGATCCAAGCATAAGAGCAAAAATGCCATGAGGCTTTTACAGGGAAACATATAAGAATATTTCACAACTTGCAGGTAAGCAAAGATTTTTTAGAAGAGCCACAGAAAGAAATAACTATAAAAGAAGAAAATGATAAATTAGACTTCATCAAAATTTAAAACTTCTGTACATCACAAGACTCCATTATAAAAATGAATAAGCAATCTAATAAAAATGGACATGTTATAAACAGATACTTTGCTCAAGAAGCCATACAATTAGCCAATAAAAAGCCAAGAAAAAGTTTGCAACATCATTAGTAATGAGAGACTGCAAATTAGAAACACAGTGGATACTGTTATACACCCACAGGAATGGCTAAAATTAGAAAGAATGACAACACCTAAGGTTGGTTGGATGTTGTAAAGCAAGTGAAACTCTCAAATATTTTTGTGGGAATGTAAGTGGTACAGTCACTCTGAAAAAAAAAAAAAGTCCAGCATTTCCTTATAAAAATACACTAATCCCTATACCTAACTTCTGACTCAGCAATTCTATTTCTAGGTATTTACCCAAGAGAAATGAAAACACATATTCACAAAAAGACTTGTACAAACATTTTCTTAAGAACTTTAGTCCTAATATCCCAAAAACGGAAAGAGTTTGAATGCCTATTAGTAGGAGAATGGATAAACAAACTGGTGTATTTACTCAGCAGCAAAATCGAATGAATTGTGATGCAACAACATGGATGAATCTCAAAGACAGCTTTCTGAGTGAAAAATGCTTTACACACAAGAGCATATACTGTGTGAGTTTATTTATACAAAATTCTAGAAAAGGAGTGAAAAATAATGAGGGCATGGGTTGCTTCTGCAGGGTGGGGATTGGAATTGCCTTATAAGGGGCATGAGGGAACTTTCTGGGGTGATAATAACACAATACTTTAGTCTTGATAAGGGGTTAGATTACAGAGGTATATGAATTTGTGCACTTCGTTGGATGTAAATTTTACATAAAAGACCAAATAAATACCAAACTCTAGATAGTGATACACATGCTAAAACGTGTAGGGGAAGCACATGGATATCTGCAATTTATTTTGAAATGCACCAAAAATAAGACATTAACAGATGAGGAGAGGGATGGATAGATATGGGATGGAGCAAGTATGGTAAAATATTAATGGCACAATCTAGGTGGTAGGTGTATGGGTATTTACTTAAAATTCTTTCA
This sequence comes from Ceratotherium simum simum, assembly GCF_057802395.1. Taxonomy (NCBI): domain Eukaryota; kingdom Metazoa; phylum Chordata; class Mammalia; order Perissodactyla; family Rhinocerotidae; genus Ceratotherium; species Ceratotherium simum. The sequence goes on from NC_141928.1 coordinate 18,188,023, forward strand.
CATTTACTGTATGCTTAAAATTTTTCATAATAAAATGTTGAAAACAATTAGCACTAGCGTAGAAGCCTACCTGTAGGGTAAAGTTCAAACCTCTTAGCATGATGTGTAACCTAAATGAACTAATATGGATTCAGTCAAGGTTTATTCAGGTGGTGGGGTTGCTGTGTTAGAAGAAATAACCATTCATTCAAAGTAACACAAGTAACTGTGTGTGTACACGGTAATGGGGCTGGAGGAATAGAGGTGGGGTGAGTCAGTTTTAAGCAGTTGTAGTTATCAGAGACAGTGAGAACCAACTTTTGGAAATGAGGATCCTGTCTCTTCTTTTTCAGGACCTGAGTTATTTTTGCTCTTCTCAGATTGATTGATTGATTGATTTTGCATTTGACTCATCTTTCTCCCTCTCTTCTGGCTTCCTCTGCTTACTCATTATTCTGCTTCGACTCCTTTGGCTATTAAGAATGAGGTCCTCTCTGACCCTGGAGGTCCATGACCTTCCAGCTCAAGAACCAACCACCAACAGTGATTCCCTTCTGCTGCCCTCACAGCCTTGAATTATTCTCATTCGAGGCATCTTCATGTTTGGCATAAGCTGCTTCCTCTTCCTGGAACACAATGATCTCCATCCCAGCCAGCTCCAAGGCCTTACCTGGAGGACAAAATTCTCTCATCCCCAGGGTCCGAGTTCACATCCTCTACCCGGTGACATGAAGTCTGATTGTGTTAGCTAAGTGTTTGGTATCATTAATTTTACCTCAAGGAACAATGTTTTATGGGAAGAATTTTATGGAAATGAGGAAATAACCATTAAGTGAAGCTTCTTAGGAACAAGAAAACATAGTTGAGGCACTGGAAGATGGGCAGACACTTTATCAGCCCTGTTTACTCCCACATGGCACTGACTCACTCCTGGCTTTTGCTTTTTTAAGGCTTTTCCTGCCTTGTGACATCTCTGTTCAGTCTTCTCCCAGAAGGCTTAACTCTCCATGGGTGACACATTTTAAAATATCTGGAAGGAAATCTAATTGGTTCACTTATCTCAGTCTACCTACTGTCTCTGAACAAATCTATGAAAGACATATTTATGATTTAAGTATAAAAATGAGATTGAATTAGGGGCCAGCCCGGTGGTGTAGCAGTTAAGTTTGCGCATTCTGCTTCTGTGGCCCGGGTTTCGCCTGTTTGGATCCTGGGCGCAGACCTACTCACCACTCATCAAGCCATGCTGAGGCAGGGCCCACATAGAAGAGCTACAACTCTACAACTATGATACACAACTATGTACTGGGGCTGTGGGGAGAAAAGAAAAAAAGAAGAAGATTGGCAACAGATGTTAGCACAGGGCCAATCTTCCTAAAAATAATAATAATAAAAAGAAATTAAAGAAAAATGACATTGAGTTATTACTTAAATCTAGGCTGATAGATTAATTGTGAAAGGAGAAAGTACAAAATGAGTGAATCACTAAGAAAATGACTACATTTTGGTCGGTATGTATAGGAAAATGCTAACGGAAGCTAGTAGGATAATAAAGGGCATCCCAGTAAGATGCCTACTAAACATCTTCATCTCCAAGCAATGGAAAATGGCCTTGAGGGTTAATCAAGACACTTCCAATTATTGGAATTTCAACTCACCTAAATGAAAGACCCTGGAGATGATATGCGTTGTTAGCACTGCAAAGTAAAATTGGTCTTATAAACCATATATTTTTCAAAGTATTTGCATTATAATATAAAAACAGAACTTTATCAGACATCAATTGGGCAAGCAGACATCTGCATAAAGAGTAACCAAGGCAAGAGATTGAAGACTTGAATGCTTCAGGGGTAGGACAGGAGAATAACCTGCCTTTTGAAGCTCAATTGACAGGATTCTGATAAGTCCTCCATAGTGTCATAGTAGTACACATGTATTTCAATTATAACACTAAAAATATTTTTTTCCCTACTCATCTCTTAAATATTACATTCTAACCAAACTGAATTCTCTAAGCATATTTTGTTTGCCTCAGCTATACATTTAACCAAGCTTCTTTACTCTGCAATAAAATAGCCCTCAATTGTCTCCTCACTTCTAGTAAAATACTTTTACCTCTCTCTGTCTTTCTCTCTCCACTAGTGTTATCCCTGGGCGTTTCATACATAATACCAACTTCTCACCTTACATTTCTTGTGGGAAATGGATAGGGTCAGCTTCATCTGTACTGCCTACTGTCCTCAGCACAATGACAATCAATTAGTTTATTAGCCAAATAACAATGCTTTTTTATGGTCTCATATTTACTTGCTATTTTGAAGATTCTCTTCAGTAGAATTACCCAAATCAGGTTTGGCAATGTGGGCTTCATTCTTTTCTTTCTTTATTGCCAGTAATTACTGAGTTTAAAAAAATCCTTTTTTATATGCCTGTATTTAGGTTGAGGAAATAAATTCCGATAACTTAAGGACTAATGGCCAAATGGCTCCCAGTGGATTCAGTCACGCCACTTTATGGAAAATGTCATCTCCTCTCATTCCCCTTAGCTGAATGTAATCTTTCCGGTTGCTTACCTGCTGTCTAAAGACTTTTTTGCTTCTCTTGAGCATAAGCTCATAATTATGGTAAGGTGGGAATTTGGAGAGAGGAAGTGTCAAGACTGGGTAAAGTTAGTAATTTTGGATGTCTCCAATCTAATAATGTCCATGAAAGTGCTTTGAGCTGTTTAAAATACTAACCGTATCATTATATTTCTGTCTCTGCTTTCAGTAAGGCCTAGAGTTAAAGCATTCAAACAGTATCTTTTTTCTTTTTAAAGGTCTCCAGAATCTATTTAATTTTAACTCCAATAATAGCAAGATTTCATTATTGAATATCCTTTGTCATCAAGCACTTCCTCATTTTTACTTTAACCTATTTTTGCTGAAACCTAGACATTTACATGCCCCCTTTTAAACCTGAATCTTAGTTCTGCAAAGCTTGAAGACAGTTGTGTTATGTGTGTAAAATACTTTCCCCTGCTTCCTGCCATCTTCCTCCCATCCATTTTTTCTGGCTAGATCACACTGATTTTAAAACTCAATATGTGTCAATGCCTTCAAAAATCCTATCCTAATCCTTCAGAGCCGTATGAATGTTCTATGCTCACCATTGCACACTTTCTCATGATATCTATCTACATCATATCCTCTAATATCATTCTCATTTCCCCATTAAACTATCAGTCCCTTGAAAACAAGACTTATGTCTTATCCATCATTATATCCCAAGAGCCTGGAAGACAACCAAGTAATTGTTTTTTGAAGGCATGATGGATACTAGAAGCATAGTCCAGTCTTTAGTCCAGGAAAATGGGCCAGCATAGATTAAGAGGAAAGATTAGTGTCCATGAAACTTAGGGAAAGATTGTAGTTCCAGCAAGAAAACTAGAACAAGGTAAAAAAATATATATCTATTTATGCCAATACCCATTGATGATTAAAATATTAAAAAAAATCTCTTAGCATGTTAGAAATAAAAGAGAACCACCTCAATTTGATAAAGAACATCTACAAACATCCTACAGCTAATATCATATATATAATGGTGAAAGACTGAGTACTTTTCCTCTAAAATTGGGACCAAGGGGAGGATGTCCACTCTCACCACTCTATTTAACATGGTAGTGGGAATTCTAGCCACTGTAATCAAGCAAGAAAAAAAAATAGAAAGCCTACATATTTAAAAGGAAGAAATAAAACTGTCCTTATTTGCAAATGATTGTTGAAAAGCCCAAGGAATTTACAAAAAACTTCTAGAATTAATAAGTGAGCTCAGCAGAGCCAGAGAGCAACCCACAAAAACAAATCACATTGTTAGATAATAACAATGGACATATGAAAACAAAAATTTAAAACTTAATACCATTTGCAATCATTCCAAAGAAAATGAAATACTTAGGTTCAAATATGCTCCCTTGGGAAAAATCCTGGGGAATGATTTTGATTGGCCCATTTGGGGTCATGTGTCCATCTCTCGAATCAAATCCTATGACTAGAGAGTTGACTTATATGATTCAGCCTTGGTCACGTGCCTACAGTGTGACTAGGATAGAGATGTACTGGGATTGACAGCTTTAAATAGAACTATATTATTAAGATAGGAGACATGGGGCCCACCAGGTGGTGCAAGCGGTTAAGTGCACGCACTCCGCTGCGGCAGCCCGGCTTTTACCGGTTCGGATCCCGGGCACACACCAATGCACCGCTTGTGGAGCCATGCTGTGGCGGCGTCCCATATAAAGTAGAGGAAGATGGGCATGGATGTTAGCCCAGGGCCAGTCTTCCTCAGCAAAAAGAGGGATACTCTACTTATTTCTCAAAATAAGAGGGATACTCTTCTCAGACTCCACATGATGAACAAAATGGTAAATATTGACTAAATCATGATCCCTAAATTCCCAACATTACCATTATACCTGACTCCCATTTCTCTAGGCCTTGGACCATCAGATATTGCCCCCAGAATTTAGTGGGTAGATGTTAGGCAGATGGAGCTGACAGAGATTTGCACTGGCACTATGAGGCCATGAAATATTCCATTAAGCAAATGAGGTTGAAAATAAATTGGTTTGGTTGCTGAATGAGACTGAAAAATTTAGAAAATAATTGGTTTATATTTTATTTAGCATTTCTATCCGTTGGCTTATTTCTGTAGGCTATAGGAAAGAACTCTTGATAATGTGAGTAAATAGAATTACTGGGAAGTATATCAAGGAATTTGCCATTCTCTTGGATGTCTGGAGGTCCAGGTTTAGAATTCAAGAATAAAACCTGCTGCAGATGGCTGGCCAGCAGGAACATAGCAGTGGTCTATGTCAGGAAGAGTCTCATGAGAATTTTGCATCTACAATTCTTTACTTCTGACTCTTCCTACCATCCTGGAGTCACGTGCTGAAATACAAAATCCTAAGAGAGAATGTCTGATTGGTTGGGTTTCAATTGTATGCCCACTCCTGGGTGTACTGCGGTGGGGGAAAGATATCTAGCCTCTTTAACTTCTGTAGAAGATAGTTACCCTGAGTTATCCCCTGTATTAATTTTCTATTGCTGTGTAAATAGTTACTACAAGTCAACAGCTTAAAACAACATCCATTTATTAGCTCCCAGTTCTATAGGTCAGAACATTCAGTGGGTTCACTGGGTTTTCTACTTAGGGTCTCTCAAGGTCAAAATCAGGCTGTTGCCAAGCTGAGCTCTTACCTAGAGGCTCTGGGGAAGAATCTGCTTCCAAGCTCATTCAGGTTGTTGGCTGACATCTGTTTCTGGAAGTTGGAGGACTGAGGTCACCATTTTCTTGCTGGCTTTCAGATAGGGATCACTTTCAGCTCTGAGAGACCACTCTCCAGTTCTTACACATTCTCTCTTCCATTTTCAGGCCAGCAATGGTGCATCTAGTCCTTGTCACACTTTCAATCTCTTTGACTCATTGACCAACTGCAGGAGGTAGCAGAAGGTAACATTTAAAGGAACCACGTGATTCAATTAGACTCAGGCAGATAATCTCCCTATTTTAAAGTCAGTAGATAGTACCTTAATTATGTCAGCATAAATCCTATTGCCATGTAAGTTGATGTAATCCTGACAATAGCACCAGGAGGCCATCTAGAATTCTGCATATCACACCCTTCTACCCAAAATAAACGCAATGGTGAAGAGAAAATGCTGCCTAAGAATATTGAGGTTCTATGAGAAAGGAAGATTTCCTGGGGGCCAGCCTGGCAGCATAGTGGTTAAGTGTGCGTGCTCCGCTTGCAGCGGCCTGGGGTTTGTGGGTTCGGATGCCGGTTGCAGACCTATGCACTGCTTATCAAGCCATGCTGTGGCAGTATCCCATATAAAGTAGAAGAATATAGGCACCGATGTTAGCCTAGGGCCAGTCTTCCTCAGCAAGAAAAAGAGGAGGATTGGCAAGGGATGTTAGCTCAGGGCTAATCTTCCACACAAAAAAAAAAAGAAGAAAGGAAGATTTCCTGAACTGCCAAAACAAACAAGCAATTAAAGACATGAATATCTACTGCAGTCTCTAAACTTCATTTTTAAAAGGACAATATGTTTTTGATTGATATGTAGAAACATAAACCTGTAGATAGGTGTTTTACAACAGTAGTAAAAAATACGCTACTATGTATTGTTCTTGGATTGGTATGCAAAGGGATTTAACCCAGGGGAAGCCCAAGGGACTTGGTGGTGATGTAATAGACCACTGAACAAGGAGTCAGGTAACCTGGATTCAATTCTCTGCTCCAATAATAATGTACTCTATAACCTTGAATAAATCACTGGCTTTCTCTAGGACTGTTTCTTGAACTTTAAAATAAGAGAATTGGATTAAATTATCTCTAAGAATCTTTCCAACTCTAACATCACATTGTGCTGTAAAGCTCTTATGTTTTAAAACTTAGATGTGAGATGTTCTGTTTCACCTATTAAATTAACTTATATACATATATAGCTAGCTAATGCTAGAGAGATTACAGTGAAATTGCTACATACACAATTCTGACACTTGTGTAAATTTTTATATCTCTTTGAGAAACAATTTTGTACAATGAATCTAAAACTATAAAACCATTGCTATGGATTGTTAGGAATACACTTTTGGGCACTGTATCCAAAGAAAAGAGTCAATTATTTAAACTCTACGTTTGTTGAAAGATGTTCATTGCGTCATTGCTTACAATAAAGGAAGTAAAAATATGATATAAATGTCTCCTTAACGGGGAACTGTTAATTAACTTATAAAACATTAATAAAATGTGATAAATACTTGAAGAATTATGTTAGAAAATCTGCCTGGCAATCTGGAATATGTTTAGGGCATAATATCGTAAGTATATAAATTGTAAGTTGATAAAAATATGTATACTTGTATATAAATTTTGGAGGTGGGCACATAAAATTCAAGTAGGTGTTCTCAAGCTTTCTAAGAATCTATACAGATGGGAAATATGTTAAAGACCCTCAATAATACCCTACATAAAAAGGAATCTCTTCTCTTTTCCATTTTTAAAGATGTTTTCTCATCATTAGACGGAACTCACTTTTGGAAATCGATTAGTGCATTTAAGATCTTAGTATGAACATTACGACATATGGAAGAGGAGAGATACAGGTTTATTTGTGCTATGATTAAGTCTTCAAGCAAAGTTTTTTGGGGACAATTTGGGATGGTGTCTTGATGTATCATTTTACTTTTTCAATTTTCTGATTTTTGCTCCAGTGTATTCTGTTCCAATTTGGCCCCTATTGCTTTCACTTGTAGCTTCTGGGTCCCTCTCTGTACTGTGGTAAGATTCTAGATCCTGGGTTCTGCATTTGCCCACAGATTTCTTTCAGCTTCTGTCTTGTGCTTTATCTCCCTGGAATCAAACATCCCGAGGTGCCTCTGGTCACCTACCTCCAGTTGTAGCCTTAGTTCTGAAGGACTCTTGCCACTGATGCCCTTTCAAACCCAGGCTGTATTCAGCGTAATAAAGAGGACTGTATTGGGATTTGCCAAATTATGGGGCCATTACTAACATGTGAACCAGGGCCAAGATTCCAGGATCAGAGTGAAAAGTGAGTAGCAAGAATTACCTGGAGGCCAGCCCTGTGGCCAAGTGGTTAAAGTTTCGTCTGGTCCAGTTTGGCAGCCCAGGTTCGCGGGTTCAGATCCCAGGCGTGGACATACTCCACTCACCAGCCATGCTGTGGCAGTGTCCCAGATACAAAATAGAGGAAGACTGGCACAGATGTTAGCTCAGGGCTAATTTTCCTTAAGCAAAAAAAGAGGAAAATTGGCAATAGATGTTAGCTCAGGGTGAATCTTCCTCAGCTAAAAAAAAAAAAAAAAAAAAAGGAATTACCTGATTAGCTACCAGATCTGAAGTTGCTAAAAGAGGAAGCAATGTAGAGATTAGCCGAAAGTCGACTGTTAGGAATGAGACAATGTAGAGGAAAGCAGATAGCTCAGGACTAAGACTTGGATTCTTTGGTATTCTCCAGAAGATTCGGATTCCTGATAAATAGGTCCTAACACATATCAGAAAGCTGGAAAGAGAGACCTAAAAGGGCTTAAGACAGGTGAATGAGCCCATTGTAGTGAAGCAAGATACCTTAGAAAGTGGATTTTCTGCAAACATTATCAGATAGTAAAAAATACCCCAGAAGTTAGCATACCAGACCTCCCATAATCTCCGTGACTAAACACAATCACCCATGTAACATTTGTATCACAAATCAAATTCATTCTCCAGAAAACAAAGCCTAACAGATTGAAAATTTATTAGTATCTGCTGTTTTGTGATTATGGCTTTTAAAATGATTCACATCACGTGTGTAAAATGCACAAATACATTTCTCCATTGCAAAATACATGGCATTTTGATTGTATATACTGAAAGATTTTATATAACACAGGATTCTGCCTTTATTGCTCTCTGCCAAGAGAATGTTTGGAATGCTTTTATTAGTTTAATATAATAATAAAAAGAGATTGTACCCAATACGAGAGCCAGAAGGACACCCATATTGAAGAAGGGAGATTAATTGATTTCTCTGAGGAGATAAACTACCCTTTTTGAGGTTTAACTTTGAGAAAAAGGATTGTTTGAGTAATCATAATTTGAGGTGTCCATTCTATGAATACAGTTTTATTGTTACAAATAAAAAATGCTCTTTTTTTCCCCCAAGAACCTGAAAGACTATATGTTTTTTCATTAAGTCTATATGATTTCCAAGGCCACTCACATCACTAGATGAAGCTGTGGGAGCAATAACTAGAAGACTCTAGAAGAGTAGTCTTGAGTTACAATATATATTTGGGCTTCACAAAAGCTGGTTCCCATTTGTTAGTCAGTAAGTAAATCCATGGAAGATGTGGGTCCATAGAGATTTAGACTACTAAATGCTTTGTCTCTCTCTTAGGATATTAAAATTGTAAATGACAATGGTTTTCAATGAAATTAAATGGTTTTTGTAAAATATATTTAAGTAAATATCAAGGAGTAAGGAAAGGTACCCAAGTGGTGTTGTAGCACATAGTTAGTCTTCAATAAATAGTTGCCAAATAAATGAATGAATAAGTAAATGGTGTCCACAATAGAGAGAAAAGTGAATGAGGATTTATACTGCTGCTGGAACAGGACAAATGTTCTGCTTCTAAAGTAGAGACTCAAGGCAGGATAACACAATGATTAAAAGCAAAAGCACCAGCTTCTGAAGACAGCTTGCAGGGGTTGAAAGCACCAGCTCTGCATCTTATTAACCATGTGACTTTAGGCAAAATATTAAGGACTCTGTGTCACTCTTCTCTTATTTGTACAATAAAAAATATTAATACTATCTACTATAATATCTGTTGTGATGATAATATGAGTTTATTTTAGGTGTTTGAATAGTGTTTGACACATAGGAAATTCCACATGAACATTAGCTATTATTACACAGAAATTCTAGAACTACCATTTGAGGCTGGATCTATTTCTTAACTGTCTTCCCTACCATGCGATCACATTAACTTTATGTGAAGATACCTAATAGGTGACCTCTCACATCATTCTTTGCAGACTAGAATGCGCATATTTCTATCGTTTTAAAAGTAGTAGTCTTAAACAGAGTAGGAATGGAGTCATTGAAGTTCAGCGTTTTATGAACTCCCAAAAGTATCAAAAAATTTTAATAAGATTTTATACTGAATCCAACATATTAAACGTATAAAAGTTGAACCATCCTACTCTAAGTGGAAGTAAAGGACCAGGAGTTTTATTCCAATGAGATTCACCTTTATCCCTTAGGATAAATTTTTGAGACCTTCCATGAACCTTCCATGGGTCTTTCCAGCTTGAAAATGAGCCAGACAACTTCAATTGTTCCACTGAGAAATTTGGTGCTCTAAATGGAAAAGTGAAGTTTTACTCTAGAGCAAGAACTACAAAAATGAAGAAACAATGAAAAGTATGGTTTACAATTTAACCCTATTGTACCCAAATGTGTTTTAAGTATCAACTTTGTATAGAATGTTAAAAATAATGGTTCATTTCAGGAGTTTTAAGTATTCCTAATAATTAACCAGGTTTATAGAAGTGCTGCTTAAGTTTGTTTGAAGTTAAAAATAATCTCATGACAACACCGAATTATCTCAGATTCTCACACATAAAATTATATTTCTAAATCTCCTTCATTTTTCTAATAATCTTATTGAATTAGCACTCTGTCTGACTTGTATCAATTTCCTGTGCCCAAGACTACAGGTCTTGATGAGCCCTGTAATCTGCTAATTTATGTCACAGAAACTGTCTAGCTATCTTCTAGATCAGATGGACTTTCCTTCTCAGGGACACCTCTTCTTTGTATTCTACCAGCACATGGTATCTTGTGTAGTCAACCTGGAATCACAGTTGTGTTTGGTGACTGTGATGTTGTGATTTATAATAAGAAATATATATTTGGTCTTCATCTCTGCTTCTGGCACAGAGCTCCTAAAACCCTTGTCATTTCCTAAATGATAAGAGTGATAAAAGTTTCTTGATATTCATAATAAACCCTTTTCAACCACACCTGAGTTTATGTTAATGAGGTGACATTTGGAGAGCACCTAAGGATGGGGGATGATGGCTAGGGGAAGCCACCATGATTAGAGAGTTGGAATTTCATTCCTGCCCTGCCGACCTCTGAGGAAGGAAGAGGAGCTGGAGATTAAATCAATCACCAATGGCCAATGATTTAATCAGTCATGCCTATGTAATGAAGCCTCCATAAAAACCCAAAAGGGAGCGATTCAGAGAGCTGGGCTGGTGAACATGTGGAGATGCTGGAAGAGTGGCAAGCTTGGAAAGGGCATGGAAGTTCTGTACCTTTTCCCCATACCTTGCCTATGCATCTTTTCTATCTGGCTGTTCCTGAGTTGTATCTTTTTATAATAAACCATTAACCTAATAAGTAAAATGTTTCTCTGAGTTCTGGGAGCTCTAGCAAAGTAATCCAACCCAAGGAGGGGAACGTGGGAACCTCTGATCTATAGCCAGTAGGTCAGAAGCACAGGTGACAACCTGGACTTGTGATTGGTGTCTGAAGTTGGGGGTAAGGGGCAGTCTTGTAGGACTGAACCCTTAACCTGTGGGATCTGATGCTATCTCCAGGTAGATAGGGACAGAATTGAGCTGAATTGTAGGACGCCCAGCTGGTGGTAGAGAACTGCTTGATGGTGTTGGGAAAAAAGACACATTGGAGAGACCATGTAAGATGTTTGGTAGACTTTCCTCCTCAGATATTGTGCTAACCAGATATATTGGCTTCATACTGCTCCTTGAAGCTGGGTTTATTCCCTCACTGTATGCCTTCCACACTAGCTGAATCCAATCCCAGATTCAGATACTTTGCCTGTTGATGTCCACACCTTTCCACCCCTGGATATAACTGGACCATGTCACACCTGAGATGTTTAGAAATTTAAGGGCAGTGGCCATATCCTGAACACCTGTCCTCATTGCCCCGTACAGGCCAATGCTCATTTAATAATTAGCCCTCAATTTCTGAATAATAACATATTCATAGGTGAGCTCCCTTAGTAGGTTTACAGGGTTTCACTCCTGCTCCTAAGTCCTTTAACTTCTTTTAGTCTCTGGTAAGCTCAGGAGAAAAACAAGGTAGGCTGTGTATTTGTCTGTGTCGAGGAATTTAATCTACTCACCTCTCCATCAGAGCCAGAAAAGTAAGTGCAGTGATGGAGAGATATAAAGGACCACCCCAGACAGATGGAGAATCAGATTGTAATGAACAAAACTACTTTTCATTGCACCTCACTGCAGTTCAGTTAGCAGCCCAGTATTTATGCTGTGCTCTCTGTCTGTGATGGCCTCATTTACCAGAAAGGTGTTATGGCCTAAGAGACCTGAAGAGGGTATCTGTCACCACTGCCCAAATGGAGAAGCTGATAGAGAGTCTGATTAAACATGCGCACACGAGCACAACACACACACATTCCCATTTCTCTTTAAAAATCCGGAGTGAAAACTGCTCCAAACTATAAAATTTAAAGTGTTACATCTCAGCCGTTCACTCTTTCATTATTATTCACAGGGGACTAAAGGATATCGAAGCGGAACTGAATGAGTTGGGCAAGCAGAACCAGGCTGACAATTAATCCCTTTTCTTTTTTAATTCAGTGTGGTCCTTTGAGAATAACCTTTAGGTCAGTGATTGTCCATTTTCATGCTTTCATGAACTTGAAACACATACCTGGATTATTTATTCATTCAACAAGTATTTATTGAGGACTTGTTACATGCCAGTCGCTGTGCTTAGCACTAGAGATACCAAGAAGAAAAAAGGAGATAGCCTATCTTCATGGGGCTTGCAATCCGTGAAGTCCATAAGTATTTCCTATGCAGCAGATTTTTGTGCTAGTCTTTCAAAAATGAATGCAGACATCAACCTCCTAGATCTGTGACTTAGGGCAATATGGAGGGCAGAGATAGGAGAAATTGTCTACCCACTCCAGTACTTATTTTATTTTAGCAAATCTTAGGTGGAGATATATAAGTTTCCCATGAAACCCTATGCGTCTCTTATTTTAGCCTTTAGCCCACTCAGTTATAATTATTTATTTCATCATATTCTTCCCCACTGGACTGTGACTTCTGTGACTGTAGGAACTTCATCTATCCCCTTCGCCAGTGCACCCTCTGTGTCTAGCAGAGTATGTCTGGCATAAAGTAGACAATTAATAAATTTTCCTCGCACTGTTGAAGCAATAAAAGTGTAAATGAAGACATTTTCTTGGTTGCAATAAGAAGACATTTTCTTACATGTATTAGGAAGCTTTGAGTATCAGCAAATGAATTGGATGACAGGAAAATAATAACCACCACTGCTTGAATCTGTACAATATTGCACACTGTAGCATATTGGGAATATTGGATCCCAATAACCCTAGAGGGCAGATTATTTTTTTTACATTTTACAGATTAAAAAGAAAAACAAACTAAAACATAAATATTTTAAAGAATTTTCCCTGGTCATACAACTACTTAGAAGCAAAGTCAAGATTTAAACTCAACTCTGCTTAATTTCCAATTCTGAGAGCTTTATCAATAGTGTACTGAATATTCTTGAGCTATATAGAATGATGTTTTGTAACAAGATGAGATTTAAAGAGAAAAAATGTAGGCTTTATGTTTTAATATTACAGTACTCCAATACAGAAGTAAGAAAGAAGACTGACAGAAAATCATATAAAAAAAAATAAATTTTGTCAAAAGTAAGCAGAATTTGAGTCAGCAATACAATATATAACTGCCAAAAAATCTGCAGTAACTAAATCATTAACTAATTAACTAATAAACTGATGGTGATGGTAATCCTGTTCTTTTTAAAGATGCTTAGACCAGAGCTGGAGAATAATGTCTGGTTCTGGGCAGCACACGTGTAATGGGACATTATCAAACTGAAGCGTGTCCAGAAGAAATTGACTGCCATTGGGAAGGGGTCAGTGACTTGTCATAAAAAGAATGGGACTGTTTATCCTGAAGCAGAGCAGACATGAACTGAGGTATTATGATCATAGCCATACCATAGCTGAAGCGCCATCATGAGCAGAAGTTAGAGACTTGTTTTGCCTGGTGCTAAGGAATAAAATTTTGATCAGAATGGAGTCCTCAGAAAGAGAGCTTTAGTTCAAATGAGAAAGAGCCATGGGAAGATGGAATATGCTGCCCTTAGAACATTGAAACTTGCTTTTAACTGGAAACGTCCCAGGATACACTGAGAGGCCACAGTTTAAATCATTGTAAAGGGGATTGAACTTATGTGGTTGGCCTACATTGGGGTCATCAACTACATGCATACATACTGCTCCCCTCCCATGCAAGCTCATAAAAGGCATCACTAATCAATCATGGCATTTTTCATGATGCTTCCTCAGATTCTTTCCAAACACAGCTTCAGGTAACTACTTCCAACTGATCAGAGTTGACATATGAAATGGAAACACTGTTACTCTGCCCATATTAGGTATATATGGTGTAAAACAGGGGTTCTAAAGCCTGGCTGCCCATCACAATCAGCTGTGGAGCTTTTAAAAACTGCAAATTCCCAGGCTTCACCCAGCTCTCCTGAAAAAGAATATCTAAGCTCTAAACCCAGGAATCTGTGTAGGAAAACTATCTCCAGCTGACTCAGATGTGCCAAGTTTAGCATGGATCGGCAAATTTGGTATATAGCAAGTAATAAAAGATCCACCCCAATCCTTCAGATCTGTGACTCTTGTGAAATCAATGGATCAAGAACAAAAGAATGTGTGTGCCCATGAATACATAAGCTGATTTTACCTTTGTTTATATGTGCATGTATTACCCACGCTTTCGATAGTCACGTTTTCCATGCTTTTCTCCCAGGGATGAAATTGTGTGTCCACACCATCCCCCAATACAGATTTATGTGTGTGTCAGTCTCCTGACTTACACTGACTGGATGAATCACACTACCTGTTAGAGTATAAAAGAGCAAACATTAGTAAAACTGATAACACGCCTTGTGTTGGTGACTCAACCACAGCAAGCACATCTGTCACGGAGGAGCAGCCTGCCAACTTTCCACCAGGGGAAATGCAATTGAATAATAATGTACCATACATAAAGCAACTTCAGTAATGCTCTCTGCCAAGTTAAATCCCCTTAAGTTGGAAATGTGTGCATATACTGGACAAACACACAGTCACATAATATAAACAGGCCAAAGACTTTGTCCTCAGAATATAACATCTTAAATTCATGGACTCATCCAACAAGCATCAGGCACTGAGCTCAGAACTGAGGAAACAATGGTGAGCACAACAGACATAGTCCCTGCACTTTGAGTCCTTCTAGAAGAGTGATGGAAACAGAGTACTATGTTTACAAATAAGAGTTAAAGCTAGGGAGGAGGCAAAGGTGAACTCATGTAGAGTCTTGTAAGACAAGACATTTTAAGGCATTTGATCTTTAACTTGGGGGTGAGAGGAGTGGCAAGCCATGAAGGGTTTCAAACCAAATAGTGTAGTTTGTATTTAGAAAGACCACTTGGGCTGCACTGTGGAGAAAGGAGAGGAACCAAGCCTAGAGGGCCATATACCCAGTAGAAGACTATATAGCAGTGGTGCATTGGGGCCATCCTTCTGGCTGAAGAGAGATGATTGTCAACATATCCAATTACCAGGTCAGTGACTTCAAGTTGGTAGCAAGTAATTGGCACGGTGAGAGCATTTACACCATGGAAATTGGCAAATGCTGCAAAGGCTTTTCTCCTCAGACAGCCAGTTGGTAAACACTTATTGGCATGCTACGTTCATGTCAAGCATATATTTTGTGTCTATGCACAGTATGAGTGAAGGTACCAATATAAAAGCCTAATTCAGAGGAGCTTCACTGTGGAAGCTGAACTGGAGAGAGAGTTTTGTTGATGAGAATACCCATCACTTACAAAGGGCTTTACCATTTGCAAGGTACCTTTATATTTATCTTCTATTTACCTTTCTTCTTTTGAAATTGAAGATAATTGTTATCCTTACTTTACAAACCATGAAAATCTTAATGAAGATAATAGAATTTTTGAAAAGATTGAATTAGAACATTCATGCAAACACTAAACAGAATGCTGGGCACATATTAAGTGCTCAGTAAATTTTCTTTTTTATATTTGTAATTATTTGTTGTTATTACATGTCATCAAGTCAACTCCGACTCCTGGCGACTCTATGAATGAGTGATGTCCGCAATGTCCTGTCCTCAACAGCCCTACTCAGCTTCTGTAGACTCATGTTTCCTTTATGGAGTCCACCTATCTCATAATTGGTCTCCTTCTTTTCCTGCTGCCTTCTACTTTTCCCAGAATTATTGTCTTTTCCAAAGAATTCTGCCTGCTCGTGATGTGTCCAAACTATGACAGCCTCAGTTTTATCATTTTTGCCTCCAGAGACAGTTTAAGTTTAATTTGCTCTTGGACCCACTCGCTCATAATTCTGGCAGTTCGCAGTATCCGTAGAGCTCTTCTTCAACATCATATTTCAAATGAATCCGTTCTTTTCTTGCTAGCTTTCTTCACTGTCCAGTTGTCACACCCGTACCTAGTAATTGGGAATACAAGGGTGTAGATAATCTTGGCCTCAGTCTCTAATGACTCTTCCTTACACTTGATGATCTTTCCTGATTCTTTCATTGCTGCCCTTCTGAGTCTCAGTCATCTCTTGATTTATTGGCTGTAGTCTCCATTTAAATCGATTACTGAACCAAGGTAAACAAAATCTTTAACAGTTTCAGTGTTGTGTAGTTCTTCTGTGGTCATAATTTTTGTCTTCTTGTTGTTCAAATGCAGTCCTGTTTTGGCACTTTCTTCTTTCACTTTCATCAGAAGTCAAGTCGTTGCTGCTTTCTGCCAGTAAGATACTGTCATCTGCATATTTTAGATTGTTGATATTTCTTTCACCAATTTTCACTCCTCCTTCATCTGAGTCTAATCCAGTTTTTCATATGACATGTTCTATGTACAGCCTAAACAGACAGGGAGATAAAATGCACCCTTGTCTGACACCTTTGCCTATAGGAAACCATTCTGTCTTTCCATATTCTGTCCTGACAGTGGCTTCTTGTCCACAACACAGGTTATGCACCAGGACAAGCAAATGCTAAGGCATGCCCATTTCTTTCAGAGCAGCCCATAGCTTTTCATGATCCATGCAAAGACTTTACTAGAAACAATTATTTTAGCATCAAAATAATCCTGCAACCTAGATATGGTAGATAGTATTAACTGTGTCTCCTGGATGATGAAATTAGGACTCAGAGAATTTGAATAAATTAACTGAGACCTAGATTAGAAATAACAGAAGAGTGACCTAAAACCAGAAGTTCCTTTGACTCCTGGTCCAGTGTTATGTCCATAGTGCCTGTTAAGGTTTATTCACTTATTTGTTTATCCATCCACCATGCTCAAAAGCATGTTTTAGGTACCTACTATATGCAGGTGTTGTTATGGAGAAGCAGCAATAAACCAAAAACTACCTTTGCCCTCATGGAGCAAATATTGTAGTAATGAATGCCAGAATTAACACATTAAGAAGAATAACTAAATACATAATAAATGTTGAGTGGTAATAAGTGCTGTGAAGAACAATAAATAACCTCTGTGAATGAGAGAGTGAGGAGGGATGGTGTTTTGTGTAGGGAGGTCCCTGAAGGCCTCTCTGTGGAGGCTGTGCAAGTGACTCCATGAAGAGAAACAACATCCTGGGAAGAACATTCCATACAGAGGTCATGGCAAGTACAAAGGTCCTGAGGTGAGAGAGTGCTTGGTATGTTTGAGAAGTACAAGATCATAGTGGCTGGACCAGAATAAGTCTGGAATCAGAGAGTGGTAGAAGATAAGACCAAAGAAACAATCAGAAGCCAGAGCATCAAGGGCTTAATAGGTCAATATATGGTCTTTGGTGCCCACCATTGAAATGTGTACATTTTGGTGAATTTAGATTGCTTAGAGTGGAAGCTGGAAGATATAAATTAACATTCTGACATCCTTTCCTGTAAGCTGATAGGTTCTTCCTATCAAAATGTAGAGGTTGGTTGGGATCTCTAGATTCCTTCAGTCTCTCTCTCTCTCAGTCTTGATTTTTATTGAGTAAATGTGCATTCATTCATGACTTATTTATGACACTCCTACTTTGTGCCAGACATTGTGCTAGTCCCTGGGAACACATCAGTGACAAGACAATAAGGTCTCTTGCCTCCAAGACATTGATAATTCAATAGGAAACACAAATATATTCATAGATAATAAAGTGCAGAGTGATAAGAGCTATATGCACAAAAGTATTCAGAAAATGCATGCTACAATATATCTCCACAATTCCCACTCATAGGTACCCTGGTACAGGCCATTCTGGGGTACAATTCTGTGATCCACAAGGATGATAGAGCTTATGAATGCAGAGCACAGCTTGCTTTGCCAAGCCTGGAGAAATTAGCAATAAAGACAGGAAAATATTATTTTGTTGTTTTTAACTAAACTCTATAACTGGAATAATATTACCTTTAATGAGGCTGGGGAACTTCCTCTGAGGAGTCTAAAGCCCTTTACCGATGTTATTCCATTAATTCTCCTTGTGTCTGGAACTTGGCACCTGAAGCACAATGCATTATGCTAAACCAAAGCACACTTTGCATACAGAAAAGATTGCGTTTCCATGTTTCCCTTGCGCTCAACTTCCAAATGCTGGCAGATCTGCCACAAGGACATGTATCCTATATCCATGCTCCTGATGTTAAATCATCTTAATTGTCATATATCTATCTTGCAGGGAGAGAGACAGAGATAGAGACAGAGACAGAGACAGAGACAGAGACAGAGACAGAGAGACAGAGAGAGAGAGAGGAGTTTGGCACATGTAAGCAAAAATGTACCACATATCTTTCATTGGATTAAGGATAAGACTGTAGGAGCCATCTAATTTAACAGCAGTTTGTGAAAATCTTGTAAAGTGTTACGTGGATTCTGTTAAAATGCCAGAGCAAACTGCATGAGCAAATGGATTTGATGCTCCTAGAATGTGCTCAGTCTGGTGCTAGATGATTTGCAAAAGGAAATGAGATCAAGACAAGGTCTCTGTTTCAGACTGAGAGAAATTCCTGCCTTACATCAAGCAGTTAATTTACAATGCAAAATTAGAACAAGGGCTAGATTGGGAGGTTTAGCCTCTAAGAGCTTCTTGGAGTTCAAAGAAAGCAGAGATCAATGTCTACTGGAAGGATAAGAAAATCTTTATGATGAGCAACTAGATCTGAACTGATCTTTGAAGACCAAGGAGGATTGAGAAAGTGTATTGTGCAATACGGTTCCAGGGATGGAGAGGTGGCCTGTAACCTAAATGTCCCAAAATCCAGAGCATCCTGAAGCCACCCATTCTTCCTACAGGCGGGGAGGGGTAGACTCCATATCACATAATTTCGGGGAACACAGGATTCTTCTTATAATTCTAACTATTTCCTGAGTAGTGGTGGTGGTGGTTCTTAAATGATCCTGTGGGCTGCTTGTCACCTTCCAATTCAAACTCCTTTTCTCGACTGTTTCTTCATTTGCTCTGGACGACCTCTATTCCCCACTTCTTCACAGTGACTGCCCTACGTCCTGCCATCATCTTCATGGCCTCTCTCTCTCTCTCTCTCCTCACTCAACTTCATCCCTCTTCTCTCCTGGCTCAGCTTCAGTCCATGCATAAGCTTGACCTCCAATGCTTCAGGCCTCTAGCACCTCTAACCCAATGCCTCTGAAGAAGTCTACTTCTTTTTCCGAAAGTTTAGGGATAATGAAGAGGAAAGAAAGCACCAAGAAAGAGAAACTTAAAACTGGATACTAGAAATCATTGCAGCTAAAATTCATGAGAAGCTCATTCCCCTTTCTCTCCACAGGAATCTCTTATTGGTTTCTGGCCCAGTAATTCCTGGCCTGGGACCTAGCTTTATGGTCTGTGCTACATATGGGCTTTGCCACGCTGCCTGGAGTCAGGCTACCTGGGGTTGTATTTTAGGGTCATCACTTTCTAGTTGTGAGAATTTGAGTAAGTTTCTTCATCTGTAAAATGGGGATAATAGGATCTATTGCAAGGGGCTGTGTTAAGGATTAAATGCGTTCATATAGGTAAAATACTGAGTGCCTGGAACATTCCCCAAAATGCCAGAAGACTGTAAGCTGTTAACATTATTATCACCTTTGCCAAATTTCTGGGCCCTAATAACTTTCTTAGGAAACCAAGAGGAAACAAAACTCCCTGTTAAAGGAATTTTTGTACTCAGAGGAGTTTGGGTCCCTCAGTTTTAACTTCTTCCAGTCAGCTGATACCAGTCCTTCCTTTTATAACCTTTCATGAGGTCCACTTAAGAGATTTTGAAGAGAAAGAGTTTTATTCCTCAAAGAGATGCAGCTATCTTCCTGAAGTGTTTTTCTCCTCATCAGAGTTCCACAGAGTCATATAATCACAGAAAATAAAATATAAGATCTGAAATGCCCCCTTAGAGATCCATAGAGGTCAGTTGCTTCGTTTTACAGATGAGGAAACTGAGGCCCAGAAAGAGGAATGTCATTTGCCAAGGCCACCCACATAATTAGCAGCAAAGACAAAACTAGAAATCTGATTTCTTCCCCTTTCCTCCAGACTTACATCTCTTTCTGGCTATGTGCCTTTATTATACACTTTTCTAGGATGAAAATCCTCACTTCTACTTGTTTTGAAACCAAAGCAGGCTAGATTCAGAGGCTGAGTGTCCAATGTCTTGAATTGATTTTTTTTAAGGTTTTTGAAGACCACTGACCAAGATAGCTTTAACATTCCCATCAGCTTGACTAAATTTAGACAGGTTTGTTCCTGACTAGAGGCCCCTGACCTCCTTTTCCTTAGAGCGTTTTCTTTAGAAAACTTGTAGTTGTAAATTCTTTCTGTGCCCCTTTGAGATGTGAATCTTCTCCCAGCCTCTTGCCATTTTACAATCCAAAAATGTCTTCCCTCAAGGACCTGGGAGCCATTGCTTTGAAATGTAATCATCTAGGAAGATAGCACCCCATCTCCTGGTCTCTTAGGGAGGGTAGGGGTCTACCTTCAAAGGGACAAACAACGCTCAAGAGAGATGGCCTAATCACCTTGACCAACTTCTCTCCAATGTCTTCCAGTAATTTTCCACTAACTCACCCCAGTCCTAAAAAAACGCTCCTGCCTTTTGTTTCAGCAGAGTTGAGCTCAGTCCTGTACTGAAGTCTCTTTTGCCTACTACAGTAGCCCTATTTTTAACAAATGTCCAGTGCAATTTTACATTGACACCACACAGTCCAGGACAAAGGGTCGCTCCAGCCTATCTTCCTCTTATGTTCGGGAAAGCACAAGCAAGTTAACTGGAAGCAGCCCTAATATTGCCGATTCATTTGCATTTAAATTGCCCAAATGGCATTTGGTAAGAGCTATTTGATGTCCAAGGAGGCTTTGGAGGCTTTTAAACTTCAAAACAAAAGGTCAGAATTGATCAGCAGGAAAAGAATCTCAGTGCTAAGCGGCCCAGTTGAGTTCCAAGCTTCCGACCTGGGAAGTTGGTTTCAGCTTGAAGCCTGGGGGAAGTGAGTCTCATAGGCTCACTCCAGGCAGGATGGCCAGGGCTGGACTCGGTGAGTGTGTTGGGGTCTTATTTTCTAGGATGCTGTGCTACAGCCTCCTGCTCTCTTCCAGGATCTGCTGGGACAAGAGCAGGAAATAAAAGCTCCAGCACGGATCCTCCAACTTTCCTAGAAAATTATGTGTTTGAACCTGCTCATCTTTACCCAGCTCAAACACATCATTTATTCACTGAAAAACTTAGTGTAATTAGTAAAGTTTTTTCTACTTGTAAAATGTGGATAGTGTTAAGTTAGTTAAACAAAGAGGCCATTAGACTGAGGTGGCTCTAATGTTGTGGGAGTCTATGAAAGCAAGCCCAAATCTAAGCCTGTCAATGCCTCAAGGTTACAAAATTGACACCTAAAGACAACCAATCACAAACAGCCAACTAGGCTCTAAGCTATAGCCAACCAATCATTTCTTTACTTTGTTTCCTAACAAACTAAAAGTACTCTGTAAAAGCACTCCTAACTACTTCCAGTTTGGTGCTGCCCAATTCCAATTGATTTTTGCTTAAATAAAATCTTAAAATTTTTAATATGCCTCACTTCATCTTTTAACAATAGTAACTATTCTTATCTCATAAGACTGACATGCAGACTAACAATGATAATAATAATGGGATGATGATGATGATGATTCATTGAGAACTTTCTATCGGCTCGCTCTTTAACATTTTTGAAGAACCACAGTGTCCAGGACAAAGCGTTGGTCCAGCCCTGCTGCCACTTTTGCTTACAACAACCCTAGGAGGTATGTTTTATTATTCTCATTTACAAAATAATAAAAAATAAAAATCTGAGACCCAGAAAAGTTATTTGTCAAAGGTCACACAGCTAGCAATAGCAGGACCAGGATACAAAAATGTACCTTGGCTTTAGAAAGTTAATAATTTAGTAAAATATTAACCTAGCTATTTTGTTTATAAGAAAAACTCAAGAAATGGTAATATCATGATCACTAAGAATAATAAATTCCAATTGTGCCCTTGTTAGTACTGACTTTCCACACCAAACAGTCTTTGAATTCTTACTTCCTTATCTAACTTTTGGGCACATGAACTTTCCTGCCACCGTTGTCCATACAACTACCGTGACCAAACTCCAGAGATGGGTAAGACATTTCTATTGTCACAAGTTTGCCCCAGCTCTCCAACCCAAGTCATGCATTCTTTACTGATCAAACTACGTAAAACACAAAAACAATGGAGTGTTAAATCTGCAAAATCAGAGGATATGGGAAATGAATAAAATATTCACCCTTGGTGCTTGACGGGTAAGATGTTACAGGCAAAAGGAATGACATAGACAGGGACTTGTGGACAGAAGAGTGCAAAACAGAATGGAGGCATGACGATGTTGTTCTGATGGGGCATGAATGTAAGCAATTGGGGCAATAGTGGTGAAAGATGATGCAGAAAATTGAATGTGAGATTCACGCATTGTGGAATTTTTGAACACCATGCTAAAGACTGCAGGAAGATTCAAGCATTGCTCTCTCAAACACAAGACACTACATAGATTACCATCACTGAGGGGGAACAAAGGCCTAGCTACTCAGGTTCTAGTCTAACCTGGCATGTCACTGAACATCCCTAAGCTTCTGAGATCCACAGTGCATTTATTTGCCACCTGCCCAGTCCCTGTATATTTACAGTTTATCTTGTTTTGCTTCGTAGAACAACAGCTCTAAAACAAGCTTTTGAAATCATCTAGTCCAAATTCTTCATTTTACCAGTAAGCACAATTTAGTTTTAAGATGGAAAATGAGAACATTAAACAAGGTCACACAGCTCACTAGTGGCAGACCAGGGCAACAACAGGGTTAGGTTCTTTTAGGAAAGGGGAACACCTTGAAATTGTTTGTACTCCTGTATTTTGGGAACTCACTTGATTTTTCTCAATGAAATCCATGAGTCATATATTTTAAGAACCATCGTTATGAGTTTTTCCAAGAAGAGCTCAAGAGTGCAAGTAAACTACATTTAGACATCATTGTTTTCATTGACTCATTTAAAAGCCATAATGGGAGAAGAAATCTGGGAAGGAAACAAACAAAAATAAAATAGATATCCTTCCTCTGGTTCCTTCAGTCTATTGACTGGGAAAGATATATTTTCTAGGAAAACTGTAATAATACTAAAAACAACGTAGACAAATAAAAAAAATGGATTGTTGCTGATGCTGCAGGTAATTGCAAATGATTCCACTCTCCCATATCTCCTCCTCTGAATGCTTAAGTACCTGGACCATCTGGTCTCAGACCCAGTACAAACTCACCACTGTATGGCATCACTTCTGGCTGCGTGTGTTACAGGAAACAGAGGCTTAACCTCGGTTATCGCTCTTCTAAAAATGATTCCAACAGTGGCACAAAAGAAAATAGCAGCTGCAAAAGATGATGGTTTTAACATTGACTGGGCAAATAAAAAGGATTGCTGAATCCTCTTCAAACCCAACTTTCAGAAAGATAGATGTAATCTCTTTTCACTTAGGAGTGTTATGTAAAGTATGAGAGGAGGGAAAACATCTTCTAGGGTTTACTCAGAGCACAGATAATAATAATAAAATAAAATAATAATAATAATAATAAAATATATGCAAGCAGAGACCCTGCCAAGATGTAAAGGAAGGAAGCAAGAAATTGAGGATTTACATATGAAAATACAAAAATGAGATTGATGATATAAGAAGCTGAGTTCTAGGTATCACCTGAGGTATTTATTTATTAGTTTAATTCATTTCCTTATTTAACACAAAAAAATTCTGGAATCCTTACCTTGCATCAAGTAGATTCTGTGCCTATGTTATCTTTATAGACAATCCAAGTCAGCACACGGGTAAGCAGGCACTCATGCCAGAGATTCGAGAAAGAAATGACTTAAAATAGCTAAGCCATGCTAATGGAGTAACAATTGGCAAAAGGCATATTAACATAGGTTTTTTCCAATGGGCAAATGACATATGAATATAGATTTTTTTTAGGTAGATTTTATTGCCTCCATTTCACAGAAGAAGGAATGGAGACACCGAGAGAAGCTAAACAACTTGCCCAAAGTCACATGGCTAGTATCCCACAGAGGTAAAATTGAAAACTGCATCTGTCTACAAACCTCAAGTACCTCCAGTGACATGTGGCTACCTCCCAACATCATGACATCTACATTTATTGGACGCCTTCTTGCCTTTGCTTATTAGGTTTCCCGTCTGCCTGAAATACATTTCCCTGCCACATTGTAGTTATTCATCTATGTCCCATCCTTTGAGACTTGGTTCAAAGTCTATCTTCTCTGTAGAGCTTTACCCAAATGTCCCCGATCACTAATCCTTCTACCTTTGAATCCTCATGCAATTTTATATCTACATTTCTTACAATTATGTCACTTCCTTTTCAGTACCAGAGCTAATTATATAAATGTCAATCTCTTCTCTGGGACAGAAAACTCTTATTTTGCTTCCCAAATCTCACTGTATCTTAAACTGCAACTTACACAGAGCAGAGATTATATAGTGTATGGACAAGACCTTCTGCCTTTGTGTCAGAGGCACTGCAAGTTCCAGATCTACCGCATTACCCAGCAGCCTGCAAATCAACTAACGTCTATGAGCCTTATTTCCCTAATTCCTATAACACAGATAATCAACAACAAATGTCTCCCTCTCGTCATTAGTGTGAGAATCAAGTTAGTTAAATAGGTAAAAATATTATGTTTTTATCAAGTTTCAAAGAGTGTATTATTTAAGATAAATGTTTGGCTGCTGCAAGAAAGGGACCCCGCATTTAAAAGACATTAAGAACATGGAAGCTCTGGGGCCGGCCCAGTGATGTAGTGGTTAAGTTCACACATGCTGCTTCAGCGGCCCATGGTCCACCAGTTCAGATCCTGGGCGTGGACCTGCTCACCACTCATCAAGCCATGCTGAGGCAGTGTCCCATGTAGAAGAGCTACAACTCTACAACCATGATACACAACTATGTACCGGGCCTTTGGGCAGAAAAAAGAAAAAGAGGAAGATTGGCAACAGATGTTAGCGCAGGGCCACTCTCCCTCAAAAAAACAAAAAATAACATAGAACCTCTCATGTAACATCATCAGACAGGCATTTAAGGTTGGGAGTAACTCTATTCCATGCAGTTATACAGGGACCCAGGTTCTTTGCATCTTCTTGCTCCTTCATTATTACTATCCTTGTCTGTACATTTGGAGCTGGGTCACAGGTTCATCCATGTTCCAGCCGACAGCAAAGGGAAGTTGTGAAGTCAAGATCAATTATTTTCATTTAAGCCAAGTGAGGCAGAAGGCACACATGTGACTTTTTCCTACATTCCATTGTCAATAACTTAGTTTCCATGGCTACACCCAGTTGTAAAATGGAGCCTCTAACTGGGCAGCCATGGGCTCAACTTGAACTAAATTATTATAAAGATGGGGAGATTAGATTTGGGTGAAAAATGAGCAGTTTCTGCCATAGGAAGTAAGAAAAAAATGAGATGGTATTGTAAGCACCAATAATCATTAAGGCATGAAGACTCGATGCAGACCCAACACACAGGTTTTATGTTGGCAGAAGAACTGTAGCAGTGCAGTTCAATATGCATAATGAGGTTAAATGGCTTGGAGAGATGATCAGGCTATTTGGATATGCTAATTGTGGGTATCCACAAACAGATCTTAGTTAAATGCTCAGTGAGGAGGCACAGCTGCAGCTTATAGTATACAATCAATGCAGATGGTACCACACAGTTTGCAATACCTTTAGTAATATGCAGCAGATGAGAAACTTCCAATGTGGCCTGATTCCCTCCTTCAGCGACCGGTACAGCTATTACTCACATGGCATTCATTACTGGAGAAAAAATAAATAAATAAAAGTACTTTAATAAGACACTAAGATGAGCTCTCTAATTCAAGATAGTGAGAGAAACTAACACTTCCTATTGGAAGGTACACAGTATCCTCCTCTGGTTAGAGGCAAGAGTATTGATGGGAATAACTCATGGTAACTTCATATACAACAGACTTTAAACAGTAAGCAGAGATATGGGGCCAATATGATGGAGACATAAGGGGCTCTTCATACAGACCTTAGAAACACCATGAGATAGAGAGATGAGAGCATCTCTATATCGTACAGTGGTAACAATTACTTGTTATTTCTTTTTTATTTCCAATGAAGACATGCTTCTTGGAAACAGCTTGGTAAATTTTAATTATTAATGAAAGTAATAACAATATATATAAGAAAACAACTATAAAGTAAACGGAGGAGCACACCAACAAATTAGCATTTAATTATCAAACATTGCAAGAGGCAGCTCAACCCAGAGGTGCACTGAACAAGCCAATGGGGGCAGAGTTGAGTGTGAACTCTTCCAGGGATGGGCGTTAGCCACCTGGGGCTGTTTGGGGATTTGTTCCCACAAATAACAACAGGGGAAATCCTGTTTGTGTTAATTTGCAGGCAAATAAAATCTATCTTTACAGCTCAGAACCAAAGCTGTACTCAAGGTAATTTATCCAGTAGAACTAACTTTATCTCATGGAGCCTTTTTGCTAAAGTTTAAGAATTTTCCACATACTCCATGACTATGAATAAGACACTTAGCTTTACTGAGTCTCTGGGCCTTCATTCTGTAAAATGATTATAGAAGAGGTAGTGTAGGTACTGAGGGTGGGAATTGACCCATGTGCTTTCAAATAGATCAGGCCCCTAATATATTGGGCCTATAATTTCTTCAACCTTGGATGTTTCCAATTGAGTAAGTCGATTGACTATCAGAGACTGGTCGAAAGATCTGGTCCAACACACTGCTGTGGAAACTCTGGAAACTCTGGTCTGGGCTCCCAGGGGTGTTTCAGACTGTGATGACTAGGGGAATTCAGTTACCACTGGTGTGTGGTTGGGTTTTCCTGGAACTTTCTCTGAAGAGAGAGCAGTTGTTTCCACAGTACTATAAACAGTTAAGAACTGCAGCTCGGGTATCAGTCAGCCTTCTTCAAAACTTGGCACCACCATTTTTAATTTGAAAGGTCTTTGGTCAGGTCTTAACCTCTCTATGACTAGTTTCCTCATCCACAAAATGGAGATAATAGTGCTACTCCACAGAAGTCTTGTGAAAATTTAAAGTAATAGCTACTTAAAATCTTTAGTGCATTGCCTGGTCCTTAATAAGCACTGAGTAAATGCTTCTTATGATCATTTCAATTCTCATTGGCCACGACTCTAATCCAGAGACACCACAGTAGACAGATGGAGCCCAGGGGAGTCCACATGTAGAGAATCAGGAATGTAGTCAACCACAGGATGATTTCTTATGCCTTAGCAGGGGCCCTGCATAAAAATGTACACATTTCATTAGTGTCTTCCCAGATCACAGTAACCTCACCTTCTCTAGAAACTGGTCCCTTCTCTAATCTACGGGACTGGGCAAGTAGTATCCATGTTTGAACAGTTACCCTGCTCACAATCCCAGCACTTGTCTATGGAACAACAATTAGATCTATGATGGGCCAATCCAATCCTTGGTCATTGGAATGTGGAATTGGGACTGAGGATCTCTTAGTGGTGAGTCCCATAACATGAAAAAGTGGGAGCTGAGTTGTGGCCATATTTTTCACTATATGGGTCAAGAGGCTGAAAAGGCTTCTATCCAGACAGAGAAAAAATTAAGCAGAAATCCAGTCATAAAATAAGAAAAAGAGTCCTGACGACTTTCCAGGTTCTACTTCTAATTCAGTGGTTTCTAAATCTGTCTACCCATTAGAATCAGCTGGGGATCTTTTAAAAACTCCAAAGCCTGGATCACACTATAGATCAATTAAATTACAATCTATGAAGATGGGGCACAGGTATTGGTATTGTTAAATCTCTCAAAAGTGATTCCAATGGACAGATATGTTTGGAACCACTGTTCTTTTTTTTTTTTTATATATAAATTTTTTGTTTATTGCAGTAACATTGGTTTATAACATTGTAAAAATTTCAGGTGTACATCATTGTACTTCAATTTCTGCATGGACTACATCATGTTCACCACCAAAATACCAATTACAACCCATCACCACACATGTACTGAATTATCCCTTTCACCCTCCTCCCTCCCCCCTTCCCCTCAGGTAACCACCAATCCAATCTCTGTCCCTATGTGTTTGTTTATTGTTGTTATTATCTACTACTTAATGAAGGAAATCATACGGTATTTGACCTTCTCCCTCTGACTTATTTCACTTTGCATTATACCCTCAATGTCCATCCATGATGTCACAAATGGCTGGATTTCATCGTTTCTTATGGCTGAGTAGTATTCCATTGTGTATATATACCACAGCTTCTTTATCCATTCGTCCCTTGATGGGCACTTTGGGAACCACTGTTCTAGTCTTTCCTGAGAGTCCACTTATGGAACTGACCGTGGGTTACACAAGCCATTCCAATATCCTTATAATAAATTCTCTGATTTTTGCTTATGCTCTCTGAATTTACTTCCTTTACTTAAAAGCAAAAGAAGACTCTATCTAGGCTGTGATTTGGGAATTATCAACACTGGGAACTAGACAGAGGTTCAATTGTATAAACTAGTGTACAAGATGGGGATTTAACTATTCATTCAAGTATTTAGTTATACACTATTAGTGCAAAAAAAAACCCCTAAAAGTTGCATTCAAAGACATATAAAATATTATAATATAGCATGTATAATTGGGTGAACAAGAAATAGGGATAAACATTACACTCTAGTAAATTAGGCATCTGTTAATGGTGTTCATGAATTTTTTTCTAAGTTTCCTGGGAGTCAAATAGAAAAGGGAAACTAGTTTAGTCAACCAATTGAATTTACTTGCGACAAAAGCAAATTATCTAGAAATACAAATGTTCCTGGTATAAAAAGCAGACAGGAGTTTCTTCCTTAGGTTCTTAAGAAGAGGCACTGAATTTGGGAACAAAGTCAAGAAAATGGAGAAAACCAAACACAAGAGATGAGACATAACATCAGGACAGAACAGCAGAAAGGAGAATTATGCTGAATCAAACTACAGAGCCAATAGAGGACTGCAACCTTTTTCAGTCACTTCCTTTTCTACGGAAGGACTGATCCAACATTGTGCCAGAACCAACATCCTTTTCCGTCATTGGGAA
The DNA here is from genome assembly GCF_057802395.1 of Ceratotherium simum simum. Classification (NCBI taxonomy): domain Eukaryota; kingdom Metazoa; phylum Chordata; class Mammalia; order Perissodactyla; family Rhinocerotidae; genus Ceratotherium; species Ceratotherium simum. Next base: position 18,217,323 of record NC_141928.1, read on the forward strand.
GTCCATGGATTTGGAAACAGGGATCTAAGCAATTCCTGAAACCTACCCACTCACAAGTACCTGCTAGACTAGATGTTTCCCATCTCCTGCGACTGCCTCCCAAGGTCACTCTAGGTAGAATTTCACAAAATATCCTCTCTTCCTTTAGCTGAGTACCTCACCACCTAGTCAATTCCAGGTCCCTTAAAATTTCCTATCTACTCAGTTAAGTTCCTCTGCTTAGGACCTCCTGGGCTTTTAGTACTCTCAATGAAAAGTTTACAGCATCACCTATAGACTTCCAAACACTAGTCATCCAAGTGTGCACAGGCATCATGTGTGGGAGAGAAGGTTAAAATGCAGATGTATGGGTCATACCTCCATTAATTTGATTTAGTTGGTCTTAAATGGTCCATAAGAATCTATATTTTTAAAAACACTCTAGACAACATTGATTCAGGTGGAACTTATACTAGATATGGAGAACGCTGTCTTAGGAAGTTCTCAGAGTGTGTCTTCTCTACCCTCACTCCTTCTCCTTCTTTATTCTCACCTTCCGGCCATATTTCCTGAACATTTATTATATTCCTGACACTACACTGGGTCCCTTCTCATAAATCAATCTAATACATTTTTATAAAAACTCCTTGTGGTAAATATTATTTCCTCTATTTTACAAGAGAAGGAATTAAGGCTTAGGGATCTTGAAACTCAAATAACTGTTTCAAGGTCACAAAGGGTAGAGGCATTATAAAGATTAAAAACACTTTTTATTTTAAAAGGAAAAGATGAAATTTAGTTGTGTAGGAATTCCAGTAGCCCAGAGCTGTGAATAACACTGACTAAACTAGGATAGTCAATAGTTCATGCCTCAGTTTCTCCACTGTCAAATTAGAAATGACAGTGGCTCTAAATGAAGTTAGAAGACTTCAGGGGAAACATGGTTTCCAGGGGCAAAATATGATTAGCATGACAAGAAGCAGAACAAATTGATCAAACTGCTGGTTAGACACTCAGAGTTCTCACAAAACATCTTCTTGCTGCACTAAATGCCAATCAATGAGGATTAAGTGCATTGAATTTTCCTTGGAGAAACATGAGTTTTTAAAACAAAAAGGAAAAAGGCTTGGATTAATAGCTACTAACGGTTTTGCAGACACAATACTAAGGAAATCAGTCATGTGATAAACCTTCTATTAGCAGGGAAAGCATATAGTTCAGACTCATGGAAGCACTGAGTATAAGGTCTGGAAGAAACTTATTACGTGAAATACCATGATTACTGCAGTAAAATTCTCAGTGTATCCTGCATACATGAAGACAAAAATTAATCAGGTTATTTCTCTAAAATTTCCATGTTATGGAAATATATCTCAGAGGGATACACAACAAAGATTTAATATAATACAATTATATATATAACATATACAATACATATATAATTATATATATACAGTTTATATATATAATCTTTTCTCTTTTTGTGTCTCCATAATGCAAATGCAAGTTTAACATTGGGACTAATAATTGAGGTTACATTGATGATACTCTCAAAGATTTAGTTCAAATTCAAAGCAATCTTTGATACGAATTCAGTGGCCATCAGACTTCTGGCAGGAGAAGGGGAACCTCCATCTTATTATAATTCAGGGCCAGCACATTGTTCTCTGTCACTCCCAGGCTACTAAATTTACAAAGGTAGATCACACAATGACAGAGATAAGTCAATTGTTGAGCCCAATTGGATTGTACAAATATAGCCCTTGATTTATCTTCATCACACAGTCTCTGAGAAAAGGCCTAAAAGTTATCAACAGGTATTGGGAGAGGCTTTTAAGCCATCCTAGAAAACACTCAGCTTGCATGAACCAATAAAAGCAATTCCAGGTAACAAAGACACAGTATGGTAGAATTAGCCAGATGTTAGGTGAGACTGTTGGTTGTAGTTCTTATCCCCCATAGCTTCATTATCTACCCTGGCTCCCCAGTCTAGGGTACCATTTTCACAGGGAACCTTTGTTACTTCTTAGTCTGAACTGTTTGTGACTTCTTCTTTTGATCTGATGGCTTCAACTGGCTGCTACCAACAGCTGGCTTTTCAGCTCATGCTCTGCAGCTGCCATCTAGACATTTATTTCTGGTCTTGATCTTGAATGTCCCTGCCTCCATTTTGCCTAAGCTTCATACCCAATAACTCATTCATTAACTGTTTAAAATATAAATATTTATTGACTCTTCAGGGTCTTGGCAGGACTCTCTGGGGATACCTATGAGAAAGATTACCATATTGTCCACCCCCATGAAACTTCCCATCTAATAGGAAATATAGAAAATGAAGCAACCCATTCCCATCAGTGTGTCAATGTGATGGGAAGGGTGCAAAGGAGAGGACCCTGACATGCTCAATGGGGGTCAGGGAGGATTCCTGAGGAAGGTGAACTTTAATCTAAGACTAGAAGACAGAAGGAGGTAGGGAAGCAGAAATAAGTGTTCAAGTAGAAAAAATAGCACATATTCAGGACCAGAGGTGAAAGCGAGACAGTGTCTTAAAGGTAGAGAAGGAGACCGTGTGTGGCTTGGGAAAAGATTGAACTAGAGAATTGGCTGAGAAGGATGCTAAAGGTGTGGGCAGGGAACAGACCTGGAAGGGCCTTGAAATCCATGCTAAGAAATTTATACTTTATTCTGAGGGCAAGGAGGGCCTGTTAAAGGGTTTTTAGCTGGGTCAGGTAAGATGGTGAGAAAAATCATTTGAAAAATCATTCTTGTGGTATACAAGAATAAAGGCTTCCTTTTCTCCTATCCTGCAATGATCAATATGGAAACAGATTCAGACAAGTATTGCTGTGGAAGGGACTGGTCTATGTTGAAGGCTGGCCCACTCAGTGTCCTCCTTGGGTCCTGTTGAAGAAGAATGAATCTGGACCCAGCATGGCTTTCTCATCACCATTCTATTGACAAGACTGGAAAGACCAAGTAAGTGGCATCTCTGAACAATGATAATCTCCACAAGTTACACCATCCCTTATATAAACAAGCAAGAAAAGACTGAGACAGGAACCAAAAAACAGACATTTTATATATCATGCCAAAGACTGCTGAGGGTAAGTAAAAATCTAAGAAATGTCATCCATCATCCATGCGGGCAATTGTCTGCTCTGACAGCTTGTGCAGGGACCAAGGACATATTGCTGGAAATCTTTGCTGGGAGACGAGGGGGTACATTCTGTGCCTCTATGTCTTTAAAGGTGAGCTTTAGACTGGGAGTATCCTTCAATTTCTCTTCTGCAAGGATACATACGTTTAATAATCATGCCAGAGTTTTCTTAACTGATTTGCATTTTTAATTTGCATTGAAAATATTATGAAAGCTAGCATGGATTAGCCCAGTAGATTTCAAACTAGTATTTTCAGATCCCAGACTTTAAGGAATATATTTCAGTTCCACAGCCCCAAGACCTTCTTCAACGAGAAAAATTTCATTATTTCAGTTTTCATATTGGGGTTCCATAGGTAATATATTTAATTAAAGAAACAATTCCACTATTTGGGGGAAAATCCTAGAAAGAATTGGTGTGGTGAAAAAAAGGATCAGAAGACTTGAGCTCAATTAGCTGTTTGATCTTTAACAAGTCCTTTCTCCTCTCTGAGCCACTGTTTCCTCAACTGAACAAACCAAAGCAGGTAAACTCTAGGGTTCCTTTTAGATTCAAGATTCTGATATATATTTGAAAGCCGCAGGAATGCAAAATAAAAGTATACCTCCTTCCCTTCTAGGGTATTCCTGCCAGGAGAAATTTTGATCTTATTCGTGACTTCTGAAACATCCTTTTGTGTTAAGCATATTCTAATCCCACACTTTGTGCCTTTATTTCATGATATCATTCTCCTTATTCCAAAATATACAATCACATTCATACTTTTAGTCAGGAGTCCTGAAAATAAGATGAAATTCTGAGCCCGTTCCCCAGAACTATCCATATACACACTCAGGTTTCCATGTAACTTCAGACCCCAGTAAGCCCATTCATGCACTTGTCTTAAAGGAACTTTGTCTACCTCCATTCATTAATGCATTTGTTTATCAAATATTCACAGACTATCAATTAATGGCCACACACCTCTCTAGATTCTAAGGATCTCAAATAAACAAACAGAGATAATTTTTAGACAGGATTGTATTTTATTTTTGTAGGTTCTCATGACCCAGAGAAAAAGACAAACCTGTAAACAAGGCAAAAGCAAAACAGAGTGGCAGCTATTGTGATACAGAGGTCAGAGGAGGGAACGGACATATGCAGAGTCATACTGCTAATAAGTTGCAGAGCCAGGGGCCCAGATCTATTGACTCTTTGCCCAATATACCTTTTCCTTTCATCTAAAGATCACGAAAGCTGCTAATACTTGAGTTCTACTTCTTTCTCTCTGAAGGACATCAGAGGCTTTAGAAGACATTCGATGGTCCTTGACTAGGAGCATTAAGACACTAAATTACACTGACATGGTCCATAAATCACCAAATGAATGAGATCCAGACAGTGGGCCAGCGTGAATAGGATGCATCAAGAATGACAACCACCAAGATCAGGTGGGAGATTTGCAGGCTACATATGGGGTCCAGATAAGCATGTAAGATGCTTCCTCCTTGTTTGCACGTTGTCCAGGAAGGAAGAGGGAGGAATACAGTTCTTCCCTAAATCATGATGAAGACTGTTATAAAACCAGTTTAGCTCTGGAATTGGAATCCTTGGCTTCCAATGCACGCCTTATGGTGTGCTTTGTGACCTTGGGCACCTTACTTTCCCTTTTAAAACCCACTCTATAGGGTGAGCCTACAGATTGAACAAGAGAATTTGTCAAGTGCTTAGCTTAGCACTTAAAGTGTTCAGAAGAATGTGAAGAGCATGTAATTATAACAATCATTTTTTAATCTCATTTTGATTTGGCTCATTTTAGTTTACAATCTCACTGGAGGTGGTGGGAGAGAAGCACCCCAAGTATATTTCATCACTGACATCGTTAAAGGAGAACAAATTTATTCAGCTGTATTATTGTCTTTAAATTCTCTACAAAGGACACACCAGCTACTCCCTGTACTTGGGGAAGACCACTCCCCCCACCACCCTTGGCACATCACAGGAATATTCTTTCATTAACACTAATGCATTTGCTCTTCACACCAAAAGTGCTAGTTAGACAGGGGTATCCTATTTTACAAATATTAAAATGGAGGCATAGAGAGATAAAGTAATGATAATAATATTAGTAGTAGTAATAATAATAGCTACTATTTAATAGTATATATTCAGTATGGCACAATTTACTTGAAAGGCAGTTTTACAATGAATTCTCACATAAACTTTGTGAAGTAGGTTGCTTGTTTCCTCCTCTACAGAAGAAACTGAAGTTCCCGGAGACTAGTCACTTGGCTGATGATGAAGGTGAATCTTGAATCCAGCTGTAAGACTGTCTGGAGTTCTAGCTTCCCAGTCCTGAGAAATCTTTCTCCAAGTTACTCTGGGACCTAGCGGCAGTGCCACAGTTTGCATCTAGGTTTCCTGACTCTTTCTGCTTAGACACCCCAGCTGTCTTGGGATATATTCGTTTGCTAGAGCTGCCATAATAAACTACCACAGATGGGGAGGATTAAAAAACAGAAATTTATTTTCCCCCAATTCTGGAGGCTGGAAGTCTGACATCAAGGTGTCCGCCACGTTGGTTTCTTGTGAGCCTCTTGGCTTGTAGATGGTCATCCTCTCCCTGTGTCTTCACATGGTCTTCCCTCTGTGTGTGTCTGTGTCCTAATCTCTTCTTTTTATAAAGACACAAGTCATATTGGATTAGGGCCCACTCTCATGACCTCATTTTAACTAAATTATCTTTTTATAGACCCTATTTCCAAATACAGTCACATCCTGAAGTACTGGAGGTAAGACTTCAACATATGAATTGCGGGGAGATGGGTGCAATCAGCACAAAACACAGGAAACTTCACTTTGATCAGTCTTTGGCCACCATAGTTTTTCTGTCAAACAAAGTGTTCCAGTTATTGCAAATATCCCCATATTTTAGAAAATGCATCAGCTGTAACTCAAAACAAAGGACAATGTCAACCCTTGTAAAAGAAGTAGTGGTCTTGATTGGAGGAGGTTTAGAAAGGATTGAATAGAAACTGAATCCTTGAAATAATAATTTAAAACATATAGTCATTGTTATAAGCAATTTTAGGAGCATTGTCTCAGTTCACTCTTGCAATAATGCTATGAGATGATTGCGATGATCATATGCTGAGAAAGGGTAAAAACTGTCATAATTATTCTCCATTGCAATATTTGTCGTTTTTTCGACTTGTACCAAAGTCATGTCTTCTACCAAAGACATAATCAAGCATTTATTGAGCACATCTGATGCATCAGGCACTGTGCTAGGCACAGAGGCAGCTGAGGACTTTTGAATATGGAACACTTCAAAAGGAATCAGAGCTGGGGCTAAGAGGAGAACAGTCACTAAAGAAGGACACAGTGGTGGCCAGGAATTTCTACACACGTGCTAGGGACACATGTAGAAGTGTTGGGCAGTGGATGAATTAACCCCATTCTTTTCTGTGTTTTCTTATGACAAGTGTTTTTAAAATTCTCCAATCAATTGAAAGAAATGAGTTTGACACAACATCTCCCTTGGCATTTGGGAGAAATGTTGTCATTAGGAGCTATTGTCCCCTAATCTTCTATATCCCTTCATATTACTCTGTAAGCATGAGTTCAATCTATGGCCTTACCTATCTTAGGCTCCAAGGTCCACTGTGATTGAATTAAGCTGGTGGTAGGATTCCATCTTTCTTTTCTGTATATAATTATTGAGATTGATTGACACTCGAGCTTGTAGATGGGACAGGGGCAGTTGAGCAGGATGTGCCTGGCAGAGGCCACAAGTTTAAGCGGATGATGACTTTGCGTCAGGGAGGTCAGTTCAGAAAGAGGGAAACAGGCAGTGTTCATATGGTGGAAGTCAGAGAGTCAGTGAGATGAGAGGAGAGCAGGGTTGGGGATCTGATTTCTGAGTGGAAACAACTCACTCAGTGCTTCATTTGGGGTTCATATCTTTCTAAAGAAATCTGAAATTGTTCAAAATTCTTTTTTTTTTTTTCTTTTTTGTGAGGAATATTGTTCCTGAGCTAATATCTGTGCCAATCTTCCTCTATTTTGTATGTGGGACACCACCACAGGATGGCTTGATGAGTGGTGTATAGGTCTGTGCCTGGGATTCAAACCCATGAACTCCAGGCTGCTGAAGAAGAGCACGTGAACTTAACCAGTACACCACCAGGCTGGCCCCTGAAATTGTTCAAAATTCTTAATCACAAGTGTAAGATCTTTGACTCTGAATTAGACACAGTCTTTAATATAATATATGAATTGGGTGTTAAAATGTATTAGCTTTCTCTTTCCTTTTTTTTTAACATACCTGTATCCTGTTTACATTCATAGTACCAATTCTATCTTTCCAATTCTTAAATACTGTGACATTTATTTAGATTCTTAGATTTTTCTCATTTGGAGTTTTGCATATGGCCAAGCTCATCTAGCATGGAATTTGGGGAGTTTTGTAGGTCAACTGCTACAAAATGCTCTGGGATTTTCCTTATTATTGAATGTTTTTATATCAGAACAAATTTGTCTTTCAAATTGGTCAAGGTTGCTTGCAGTTCTAATATGTCTTCCCAAGACTACAGCAGTAGTTTTCCACATTCTTTGCTTCAAGTAGTGCTTTACTTAAAAAAAAAAAAAAAAAAAAAAAATGGGGCAAGCATCATTAAGAATGAGATGAATAGATTCTTGCTGAGGAGGTAAGTCACTCCTGTGGGAAAGAGGCATTTATGATCTGGCATATGGTGAATATTCTCTTCAGTGCTGGTGATGGCAAGTGCTTGTTGGGTGTAATTCACAATTAATTGTGCCCAACAGTTCAATAATAATTCAGATGGAAAGAGAAATGCAAAAGGATTCTTAGTTCCTGGGGCTGTATTCTGGGCAACAAAGAGGCAGAAATGAAGTTTCACTTTTGGGAACGGTGCTGTATTTTTTTTCCTCCACTTTTTGTCCGTGTACCTCCCTCCTCCTCCCTTAGCTTTTAATTTTCTGCCTTCTCTCTCTATCTATCCTTTCCTTTTTAATCAATCTTTGAGATTCCCCCTCACCTCCCAGTCTCTATTTTCATGTTACAGGCCACCGAGTTGTCTCTGACTGAAGATTTCTCCACCTGGAACAGCAAACCAAAGACTGTAGCTACAGCATGTCTCAGTGCATGATAATGGAGTTGGGAAGAATGAGATTATTTTCTGCTTGCATCAACATGAAATGCAAACACATGCAATTACTTATGTAATAATAATTCTCCCTATATTCCCCTTTCTAAATATCCAGAGTGAGAAGGTTGGGATAGTTGATAGAAGGGGGTGGGGATTCTTTCTAAAAGGTGATAGACAACCAACAGACATCCTTTACTCTGTCTACAATCTTCTGTGAAGAGAAGAACAAATTCAGCAGTTTTAGCAAAATTACCAACACAGCAAGAAAGGCAGGCAAACAGATTGCTCAGATGGACTGACTCTTAATAACTAGATCTATCAAGTCCCAGATTTGCTGCTTGCTGGGAGACTTCAAAGTGGGTCTGCTTTTAAATATTTGATTTCCCCAAATTAGGGAAAACCCTCTGAAACATTTAGCTGTGTGGGCCATGCTTTGGGAGACATAGGGAGGCTCACCTTAATGTCATTTTTAGTGGATGATTTCACAATTTCTCCAAAGATTCGTGTCATCATCTTGACTCCTTTTCTTTTGATTTATCCATGAACCAGTTTAGTTGCCAACTTGTCAACTATTTGTACCTACAGACCTAGTCTGACCTTGAGCTGACCTTAAATATGCCTTGAATATGACACTTCTTTCCTATCAGTACCCTGACCAATAAACACAAGGTAGGGGCTAGCCATTCAGTCACACGAGGACAGCAAAGATATGATGTCATACTTGGGTATACTTGGATTTACATATGTGGAGTGGAGGCTTAGGAAGGTCAAATGCTTTACTCAAGGTCGCAAAGAGAACCACTGAAACTAGGATTAAAACTCATCTTCTTCAGAATCTATATCTTACATAATCCCCAACTGTGTTCCATGGACCACTAACTCCATGGGTTTTCCATGGTCTAAAAGATGGAAATAACTCTATATACTATAAATATCTTGGGGAATCACAAAACACATTACCAATTTACAGGTTTTGAGAAATTCTGTAGTGAGGTAACTGGTTAAATTCAATTTCATTTAAACTAGAATTTACTGCACATATTACCACAGAACATTTTTTTTTTCTTTTTCATGACACCCATATACATCCCATGGAAGTAATGGTCTGTGAAAGTCAGATTAGATTTCTCTGCTCCCCTAAGCATACTTGAAAAGAGGACCACTCCAGTGCGCCAGAGTTTATGGCTCCATCTTTCAAGTTCCCAGTATAGAGTGAGTTCAATGTCTCAGTCCAGGTCTAATAATGGGGTGAGGATTGTGGCTGAGCTTGGCTTGGGTTAGGTACAAACCAGTATGTCCACAGGGGTAGGATCATGCCATTGAAACATGGTTGCTCGAACATATCCTTTCAGTTGGGGGATGTGCTCAACAACAGACGTTCGTTTTGGCCTTTGCAGACACCCCCAAATATATCTGTATCATTATTTTCAAAAGGCATAGACCAATGATTTGTACAGCCTAAGAAGACAACTTTTTGTTTAAATATCTGGATATTTTCATTCTTCAACAATGAAGTCAAGACATTCCTGTGTCAAAAATGCTTCTTCTAAAAGCAGATATTGGCTTTTCTCTCTCAGCTCATAGGGGGATGACTGTCTCTTGACAATACACAGACACACAGACACATACACACACACACACACACACACAAGTAGTGTTCAGCTCTGTGCCCCTTAGATACTGCTCTCTATTTCCTTCTGATCAATAATGCCACTTAGCTTTACTTAATGCAGTTTCTGCTTTGGTCATCACAGCTCAAGATGAGGGGGAAAGGAAGGGAACTAGCAAGTACTGAATACCTATATATGCCAGCTCCTTTCTATCTCCCTCTTCTCATTTACTCCTCAGTGTTCTCCAATGAGGAAACTAAGGCTTGGCACCTTTATGTTCCTTGCCCAAGGTTTGAAAGCTTACAAAGGTTTCAAACCACTGACTGCCTTACCAACATTCATTCCTTTATTCCATAAATATTAGATGCTGCCTGCTGTTAGGCACGTATTGGTGTAGGAACTGAGAGTAGAGAAGATGTTTTGAAAAAATGCAACAGAAATGACCTAGGTGCAATAATCAGAGTATATCCAAGGGATTGTGGAGGCCACAAAAGCGGCAGTGGCCCCTTCTATAGGAGCAGTAAAAAAAGAAGGTGAGTTTTGAAAATGGAAAGTTTATTCGTTGGACATAGTGAGGTAAGATATTCGAGGCAGAGGAAAGCAGCACGAGCAAAGACAGGTGGCATGATTTGGCATAGTATGTTTAGAAAATTAAAATACATTTGAGTTGGTTGAAACACAATGAGTAAAAGGAGCAGAGTGAGAGATGAAGGTAGCTCTGTACACGGGATTCTGATCTCAGAGGGCCTTATAGACAACGCTAAGGGGACTATCTAATGTGTGAAATACACTAAGGAAGCCCAGAAGAACAGAATGCATGATGACAATGAGGATCTATGACTATCGCACAGAGGAGATAGCATTCTCAACTTGACGAGATGTGAAAAAATAAACAATAAGGGAATGGTTATAATAATATATCCATTCTTAGTTGCTCAAATGCCCTTTGGCTGAAAGTGCACACTTAGGAGGTTGAATTACACAAGCATTTGTCTTAAGATAACTAAATCCCATTTGCTTTAAATAGAGCATTCAATCTGAACTTTGAACAAATGATCTGCCCACCATTAACATTTTGTCAGGGTCAACTCTCTAGGTCAACCTAAAGAGTCTTGGATGGGCGACAGTTTTCTCTTAAGAGCACCCATAGCGTTTTCCCCCCAAATCATGCTGTTTTCCAAATGAGTTTGCAGGGAAATAAAATTAGTTTGCCTTAGGATCACTAATAGGGATTTGGTTTTCTTTGCTCAAGCACCCCCAAGGGGTTGTAAACTTGGCTGTTTTGCATTGTTTCAGCCTATGGGCTGTTGAGCTCTCCCAGGACCTCTTATTCATCAACAGTTTCTGCAGTTCTACTTTTGTGCGCTAATTGATAATACTTATTTTTTTAGTAATGCTTCCTTTTGCATGTTATTTGAATTGGTTGCACCGTAAATTAGAATGAGGGAGAGAGCAGGGTCGAATATCTGCAGCTAGATGCAGCCTTCAAAAAGAGGGCAGGTTATAAACCGCCTTTGAAAAAGGGTTAAGAAATTTCAGCCTTTGGCTTCAAGTTTCCATCTTAAAACTCAAAGAGGGCATTTTCTTATGAAACCTCAACTCATCTTCAAATCTTACGAAATGGAATTTAGGGGGGAAAAAGGAGAATAAAACATTTTGTTAATATATTTCAATTTGGCATTTGTTCCTTCCATCACTCATTTGCTGGTGAATCCATCCATCCAATATATAATGAATATTTACCATGTATATTACATTGAAATAGACGCTACTTTGTTGAGATATCATTAGACATGAATGCCGCTCTTAAGAATTATTCTACTAAACTGTAAGTTCTCTGAAGGTTGGTACTGTGTCTATTTGTCCACTGTTAAGTCTCCAGAGCCTAGCAAAATGTCTGGAACATGGTTGGATGTTAGGAATTTAGATAGGATTTGGTAATCCCACTGCTTGTCTTTCCTTTGGTGGAGGCAAGATAAAATCTTTTCCTGATCTCATCTGAACAACCAACACATGTGAAGAAAGATAGTTGAATTTTACGGAGTGTTTTTGATTAATACTCAGGAAAACATCCAACAATGTTCAATGCAAAGCTTTGAAACAAGTTGTGTGGGAGAACATGAATTTCACTTCCTTACTTTATATTTAAGATGGCTTCTGTGGGGAAAATTCCAGTTCACCTTACTTAAACAATTGCAGGTAACAAAGCAGACATAAAGAAATCTGGGGAGCCTGCCCAGTGGCATAGCGGTTAAGTTCACGCGTTCCGCTTCAGCAGCCTCGGGTTTGCCAGTTTGGATCCTGGGCGCGGACCTACTCACTGCTCATCAAGCCATGCTGAGGAAGCATCCTACATAGAAAAGCTACAACTCTACAACTATGTACTGGGGCTTTGGAGAGAAAAAAAGAAAAAGAGGAAGATTGGCAACAGATGTTAGCGCAGGGCCAATCTTCCTCAAAACAAAAAAAAAAAGGAAATCTGAAAGTGACGGACTTGTCCCAGTTTTTCAAGTCCTCACAAATATTTTTGCCATACCACCTGCGTGGAGATGAAGAGGGACGGAGAAGGTGAGGATGTCCAAAAGTACTCAGCCAAAGTTTACCTACATCACCAGAGCAAGTTTAGGGAGAGATTAATACCTGAGCATTAATCTTTGAACTCACAGTGGCTTTGCCCACAGGTAAACCAGGACCCCCAAAATACCTTAGGTATTGCCAATTTAAGGTAACTCCATTTTGAAGGGCTTTGGCTAATAGGCTAAGTTTGGACTTTATTCAGCGGGAAAAAGAGAGCTATCACAACCAAATAGCAACCAGATAAAGGGGCAGCACAAGGAAGTTCCTTCATGATGAGGGACGTAGTGTATCTTGATTGTAGTGATGGTTATGTGCATCTAGACCTGGGATTAAATCACATGGAACTACATACACACACACACACACAAACACACACGCACACACACGAGTGCCTAGAAACTGGTGAAAACTGAGTAAGGCCTCTAGTCTAGTTAACAGGATTACATTGACAGTAATTTCCTGATTTGATACAGTACTGGTTATAAAAGATGTGGTTGTCACTGGGAGCAGCTGAGTGACAGATTCTCGGGATTCTATGTATTATTTTATATCTCCCTTTGAATCTCTAATTATTTCAAAATAAAAAGTTGAGAGAGAGAAAGAGAAATTACCCCCTCAGGCCTCAATTAAATGCTAATGCTTTAGGACCTTGAGACTTCCTGCATTAAGATGGGTTACATGGGGAAAGACCAGAGGCTAAAAGTCCATATGGAATTACATGCTTTTTTCCCTGTGTTAATACGTTAGCAAAATTCCATTTTCCTAATTCAAAAATTTGACTCTGGGGAGAGAGAAGTAAACATATCACAGACAGAAAAAAAAGATTCAAATGTAAAAACTATTATTTTAGTCATGTCTTCAAGTTTGGTACACTCAAAAGGAAAGCAGTCTGAAAGCCAGTTGGAATCTGTATATGCTGAGAAGGCTGTGCTTGAAAATTTTCGAATAAATTCCTTTGAAATTTATGGATGAAGTAAAGGCAATTGTCAATTTCTCTGCAGCACAATCTTTATTACTGTTTAATAGCATGACACCTTTAGTTAAAGGTTTTATGGACCCAGGACAGAATATAAGCTAGGAGGGAAGCTGCACACCAGAATAATATCTTTATGCAAAGGAGTTTTTAACATTTTAATGTGCTGTCACGCATATTCTTCCATTTTTACAATTATAATAATTACTTAAGGGAATTATTGACTAGTTCTTTAATTAGCTTGAGATATATATATACATAAAATTATGTACATATAATATATATATATATAATTAATTTTTATTAGCTTCATTTTACTCTGAGGAAAATGAGGCACCAAGCACTTAGATGCCTCTGCCACTTAGCTCACACTGAACCAGGACAGCAGGGAGATTAGAATCCTGCTCTCTGGAAGAACCATAGCCTTGACCATTATTCTCTGTGACCTGCCTTAGCTGTGGTTTCCAAGAAGCATCAGAACAAACACATTATACCTAAAGATGCATGGAAAAAAATGAGCCTAACCTACGTGTTCTCAGAAAAATGTGAAGATATCACGCATTTGGCAAATGAACTTGTAGCCATTTGCGTGGAGCTTTCAAACAGATCTCATTCCAAGAATATTAAAGTAACGGAAGATGCAACTGTCTGTAATCCTGTTCAAAGCCAATCTTTAGATCTTGCTGCAACTTGAGAACTTTCCTGGAGAAACCAACAAATAACCAAGGCACTTTTCCAAAGGGCTCGATTTCCTCAAACATGCAAAATAATGGTGATTTTTAGATAAACTGACCAGTAGAAGAGAATATATTTTGAAGAATACAATTACCTAATTCATTATATTGGTGACATTACAGTGTTGGGGGAAATATGATCTTGTCAATAAAGGCAGAAGATCAATTGGATATCATCATGGAAAAAATAACTCTAGAACTCCTACCTCACACCTTACACAAAATTAAATTCCACGTAGATTACTGACATAAAAATGAAAAGGAAACAATAAAGATTTTTGAGGAAATCATAATAGAACATTTTCCAAACGTTTTCCAAAACTTGAATAGACAAAGATTTTTTAACAGAAAGATAAAACATCTATCAAAGAAAAAATATAGATTGATCTATAATAAAATTAAGTATTTCTGTTCACCAAAAGATAGCAATAAAAAAGTACAAACTCAATATCAGTATGGGAGAAGGCATTTGGTAAGTGTATATCCTAAAAAGGATTTTCTACAGTGTCCTGCAAATACATAAGAACATCTACAAATAAATAAGAGGAAAAAGAGATAGATCAGGCAATATGTAAATGTGCGAAAGCCTTGAATTGGCACTTTACAAAAGAAGATATCTATATGGCCAATAGACAAGAAAAGTTGATCAATTTCACTAGCAATCAGGGAAATACAAATTAAAAGCTTAGAGTATTACAACTACCATAATGATTAAAAACCCCAAACCAAACAAACAATAAAACCCAAAATATCAAGTGTTAGTGAGGATGTGGAGCAATTGAAATACTCATGCACTGCCAGAAGGAGTATAAATTAGACCAGTTACTTTAGGACACTGCCAGTGCCTACGAAAGCCCAGTCTATGCCTAACCTGTGACTCAGTAACTGAACTCCTAGGTACACACTCATCAGAAATGCATTCATACATTCACCACAAGATAAATATTATCAATCACAGCCTCAAACTGGAAACTATCGAAGGGACCATCATCAGAATAATTCTAGTATGCTAACACAAAGGAATACTGTACATCAGTGCAAATGAAAGATCTAGTGTTCCACACAGAAGTTTGAATCAATCTCGTGAAGATATTATTAAGCAAAAGGAATAGACTAGAAAAAAATGAGTATGTTCTTACATGACTTCATTTATATACAGTTTTTTTAAAAAGGCACATCTAAAGCATGCTGTTAGAAGTCAGGAAATGGGGTGGTAGTGCCAGAGAGAACACAACAGAGAGATTGAGGGGTGGCCATAATTTTCTGTTTCATGATCTGGGATATGTTTGTATGGGTTGGTGTAGTTCGTGAAAATTCATGAAGCAAAATATTTATGATACATAATCAATTCTGGCTGCGTACTATATTTCAATTTTAAAAGTTTATTCTCTGGAAGTTTTTCAGATTTGCCACTCCATTCATTCATTCATCAGTTATTTTGAGAATCCCTCAGGTGCTGGATGCATTTCTAAGCAATGGATCGTTACTGTCAGCGATCTATGAGGTTTACTATAAGACTCCTCTCTGGTCCAGGTTTTCATTGTCTCTTTCCTGGGTTATTGAAACAGCTTCTTAGCTGGTCTCTTTGTTGTTGGTCTTCCCTGCTTGAAATCCACTCTTTATGTTATTGGTAAGGTGAGCTTTCTAAACTGTAAAACCCTTCATGTCCTTCCTGGCACACAAGACAGAATTTAAATTCCTGGTTAATAATAAAAAATAATAATAATAATAACATAGCTAATATTCATTGAGCTTTTATTATATGCTAGTGACTATGTTTATACTTATCATTTTATTTCGTCATAAAATAGGAATCTGTTTCGGCGTCTATATCATTGATTGCAATTTATAGATGAAGACACTACAGCACAGGGGATTATCACACTTGCTTAAGCTTACACAGCAAGCGAGTACAAGAATGAGAATTTAAGCTGAGTTAGATCTCTCTGTGGAGTTCATGCTTGTAACCTAATTTTACCTATTAGACACTTCATAGAGTGTTCCTGCCTAACTTTCCTGCCTCACCCCCTCTACACTGCTCCTGAAAATTCTACTCTGCTTTTAGTGCCCTGACTTCTAATGTTGCTCACTCATGCTCTTTTTCATCCTCGGCCAACATGTATTCATATAGTCTCTTTTTCTCCAACCCTTTCTGCTGCCATAATCACCTTCCTCAGCACAACTCCTCATGCAGTGTTCTTGCTCAAAAATCTTCAATGGCTCTTTTTGCCAACAAGTTAAAGACCAACATTTTACATCAAAATTTATTGGCCCTTCATAATGTGGCCCAAATCTACCTTTCCATTCATTGCCTAATTACTCCTGTTCACCCATCATACTCTTCAGTCAAACCCAATTATTCTTTATACCTTTTCATTTTCCATGCCTTTTGTCTTCAGATGCCACTCTTCTTGAATCTCCTCCCTCTAATGGTTCATATCCTACCCACTCAATATCATACATCATATCAAGACCCACTAAAATATCGCCTTCTTCACGGAGTCTTTCTTTATGTCCGGGGTCTTCCCTCATTCTTCTCAAGTTGGATTAGGTGCTCCTCCTCTGGTTTTCTGTTTCACTTTCTGTTTCCACCCATCATTACACTATTTTAAGTATTTCTTTTTATGGTGACAGAATAGTACAGGTCTTCTACCTTCATACCAACTCCCACTCCCAACCCCCACACACAATTATCCTTAGTGCGCAGAACATAGTAGATGCCCAGTTCAAGTCTGTTGAACTAAATTGAAACAGGTGCTGTAGGAGCATGATATCAGTCTCTAATGGGAAAAAATGAACAAATATATTTATACAGTGTTTTATGATTGCAAAATTACCTTTACATGCCTTATTTCGTATGAACTTCCTAGGAATTATTATCACCATTTATTTTATTGTGAAACTGAGGCTCTGGGATATGGATTTACCCAACCAAAGTAATATAAAATTAGGGAAGAAACCCCAGTCTCCCCAGGTAGTGAACTTCTCTAGAAAGCCTACCTATAAGAATGTTACTTTTGACAGAAACACAGAGAAAAAAATGAGGAAACACGTTTTTTGTTTTTAAAGTATTTTTCTTGTTTAGTTCACTGTCATCTTTCAGGTCCTTTTCTGCCAACTTGCAGATAAAAGGTTACTATTATCAAAATTTGGTTTCTGGTGTTTCTTTTCATTTATTATTTCCCCTTCCTCTTTAAGTTCAACAAAGTGGACTCCCTAAAGTCAGGAAGACACACAACAGGCATTATTTCAGCAGAAGACCATGGAGAGAAGATAAACAAACCTGGAAGAAGATGACTGTAGGAATCATCCAGACAAGCCTTCCTCCTTCTGAATTCTTAGCTACAAAATCTCAGCACACTCAGAGGCCCCAGAAAGAAAGATGTAACCCGAGAAACCTAGTGGGGCTTGTGGGGCTGAAAAGCATAGGCTTAAGATCAAGCTCCTACACCAGTTAGGAGAATGTTAAAAAAAACACCCACATACACTGTATTTATATGCATTTATTTAACAATTATTAAGTGCCAGGCATTGTGCTAGGTGCCAGAGATACAAAAAGATTTAGTCCTTTGCTGTTATGGAGCTCACAGCCAAGCAACTAACACAGTTGTACATGGATTAAATCGTTCAAGTATATAATTATAAAATGCAATAGGAACGCAACTCAGCAATTATCTTCTTGTGCATTTTTTTCCAGAAAAATGAAAACATTTTTTCACACATGAATGTTCATAGCAGTGTTATTTTTAATCACCAAAAAGTGGGAAAAAAACTCTTCAGCTGTTGTTCAATGGGGGTGAATGGTTAAACAAACTGTGGTATGTCCATACCATGGAACATTACTCAACAATAAAAAGGAATGAACAATTGATACACGAAAAAACTAGGGTTAATCTCAAGGGATTTGTTCTGAGTAAAAAAAGCCAATCTCAAAGTTACATAATGGATGATTCCATTTATATAGCATTTTGAAATGATAAAATGATAGAAATGGAGAACAAATTAGTGGTTGCTAGGGGTTGGGGATGGTTCAGGGTTATGTGTGAGGAGAGGGATGTGGATGTGACTATCAAAGGGAAACATCTGGGTCTCTTGTGGTGATGGACTATTCTGTGTCTTGACTGTGACGGTGGATACATGAATCCACATGTGTGATAAAATTGCATGGAACTAAACCCACACACATGTGTAAGTAAAATTGAGGAAATATAAATAAGATCGGTGGAGTGTATCAGTGTCAATATCCTGGTTGTAATATTGTACTGTGGTTGTACCAGAGGTTACTTTTGGGGGAACTCACTGTACTATTTCTTATAACTACATATGAATTTACAATTATCTCAATATAAAACATTTAATTAAAAATGCAATATGAATTATAAAAGAATATATATTTGATAGGATTAAGGTATATGAGAGAGGGATTTGATCTAGCCTAGGGGAACCATTAAAATCTCTCCTGAAGAGAGAACATTTGACCTGAAGTCTGAAGAATAAGTATGTGTTATCTGGGCAAATAGCGATGGGGATCTAGGCAGGAGGCAGCATGATGTGTTCTAAGAACTGAAAGTAGGGATATAGCATAGTACATGATAAATCAAAGAGGTAACAGGTAAGCAAAATTGTCTTTCACTCAGGCAATTATAGGCCATTTTAAGAACTGGTCCTTTATTCTGTGCATTCTTAAAATACTATTACACAAGAAATGCCGTGGGTTACTCTGGATAACCCCAGAGAATGGACTATCTCCCCAGAAATATCAAGGGAATGGTTTTATTACAACTTTCTAAAAACCAAAGCTTTCCAAACTGTTTTTTCCTATGGGGCTGTGTTATAAAGTAGTGAATTTCCCTTATCTGAAAATATTCAATCAGAGTGATTGACCATTGTAATGTTGGACATTTATAATGATTAAGAACAAGATTGAAACAGATGATTTCTAAGTTTCTTTCCATTTCTATGAGATTATGTCTTAGTGTTCGTTTTGCACAGGATTAAAGAAAAATAAGGCAGGCTGAATTTGGGAAAATATCTGAAAACTAATCATAGCATCTCGGGTTGATTTAAGGAACTGTTCTAATAAGGAACTGTCCTAGCATTCAGGTTGCAAAATCCTGAAGTCTAATGAGTGATAACAGGCATGACATCACAGAGGATTTCGAAAATGGGTCCCTGATCCCTAGTCTCTGGGGTCATCTCTTCCTCTGGGTGGATGAATCCTTTCTTAATGGTCTGCATCGCAGCCTACTCATTCTGGACTGGGTTATAAACACAAACCCTCCTATTAATTTCAAATGATGTATTTCTATCTCTGGCTATGAATAAAACAGATCAATGCCACCCGCATGTTTTATCGGGCCTCCTGTGAAATGAATCTGTAGGGAGACAGCCAGCAGGATGGAGTTGACATGCAGATGAGATTTGTAAGTGAGGACATATTGATTATTTCCATCTCAGCTCAGGCAGTAATTCCACCCAACGCTGCTTCCCCTGTTTGAGCTCATTATTTATGCCATAAAAACACTATCTCAATGATAATAACAGGCTTCATTTACAAGCCAGAACATAAAGCATCAGCGCTTAAGATTTCAAGAGGTAGACGAAGAGGAAGAGAGAAATTTAACAAGTCCTAGAGAGGCACAAAACCGCCAAGCCTCATCTGGCAGCTTTTATTCCCTCAAAAAGCAAAAATGAGAGCTGTACTAGATTACTGGGCTCTTTATTAATAACTCCAGACTTTTACAAGGGTTGTATTGATGGGGCTGTCAGAACTTTCTCCATAGTGAAACTTTCCTTATTGATCCTTGATTTTTACTGTGCCATGCCACTGCCTCTGTTCAAGGTGTGGAGAGCCTTTTTGGGTTCCTTCTTGCACTTGTGTTTGGCAATCCCAAAATATCAATCTGAGTGTCCATTCAAATGGAATCACATTTTGCAGAAACTGAACAATTCTTCAAAGCAAAGGCTCCCCCCCTCCAATAGATTATTTCAGTAGCTAACATGGCCTATATCTATTGTTTTGCCATCAATTGTTTTGTAATCTCCTTTTTAAGCAAACCCAATGCAAGTAATTCCATCCAGGTCAACAAGCAGTCATAGTGCGTGCATATTCCTTGCATTGCTCTTGGGAGCTATAATAGTTGCCCAGTTAGATAAGACATGGTCCCTGCCATCAGGGAACATTTAGCCTAGGGCAGGAGTCATACACATAGCAATAAGGTCTAAACACATGGAGAGGAGAGTCTAGGAAAGGGAGAAATAGTTACTACTGGGAGACATGGGAAGATTTCCTGTAATAGAGGACTCCTTAGCTGGGTCTTGAAATTGGTAGTATTCTTTTGCTATATTGTTTTAGTGAAAAAAAAATTGTTTAATTCCTCTTAGTAAAAGAGTAATATATGTTTATTAGAGAAATTTAAGAAAATATAGCTCCATAGGAAAAAAAAAGAAAACTAGGTCATCTCATACAGAGATAACCACCATTGATAGTTTAGTGTGTGTTCTTCTTTTTTTTTTTAGATTATATACACAAAAATCGATGTATATTTTATATGTTTTGTACCTATGTGTTTTCTATTTTGGATGTGTTGTGAATATCTTTTCGGGTCACAGTACATTCTTTTCCATCATTCTAATGACTGCAAGGTTTCCTTTGCAGGGATGTCTCATACCTTATTTAACCAATTTCCTAATTTTGGTCATTTGATATTAACAATGTCATTGGGAAGAAAAACAATATTCCAATGAACATCCTAGAAACTAAGTCTTTATTGACATCCATGATGATTGCTTTAGGATAAATTCTTAAAACTGGAATTGAGAGGTTAAAAGACATTTTTAAATTTGTTGATGGATACAGCTGTGCCATCCTTGAGAAATGGTCTATCAATCTTCTTGCCTGGCAGTAAGTAGCACAGGAGGAGCGTGACTTCTAAGCAGACAGTTTTTTGACAGGCAGAGTTGGCAGGGAGTGTTTTGTTGACTGATCAAATAACCTGGGCAGGGGTAATGTAAATATTTGGTGGTATTCAGGCTTCACTTCTAGGTGTTAGCTGGAGACAAGGTTGGAAAAGGGGTTTGGAGCAAGTGAAAGTGAATTTCCTTTTTTTATTCAGTAGCAACAATCAGGCATAAACAAATATTTTAAATTAGTTTCATTATTTTTATAAATAATATATGCACATAATAAAAACAAATCTGAAGGATACACCGGATGTAAAATGAACAATAATAGTTGCCCCAAGTCTTTAATCCAGTTGCCTTCCACAAATGTAGCCAGTAAGTAGCAGTTGGTCATCTTTCCAGAAAAATTTGAGTTACTCAAATATGCTTTGTGGGGTTAGATGGTTTTTGACCAAAATGCGATCACTTATCTGATTGGTCAACTTGGAAAGAATGAATTGCACGTACTTGTCTCAACTTCTTCCTTTCTTCTCTTTAGAGAGCGCTGCCCCAGGGAACATGCACTGTGAAGTGTTCCTACAGGAGCCAGCTCTGCCCTGTGGAAAGCCTTGTAATGGTCAGGGCTACAGTGGGTGTCCTAGAAAGCCAATCTCCCTGTAGATATAAGCCACATTCCCTAGCACAGCCTTCATTGTTTTTTTAAAGGAGATATTTTGGTCTCCACATATTGTATTTCTTGTCTTATTTTTCAGTTGATTCTGAACTTAAGCAGAAGAAAGGTGTGCTGTTTGCTAGGCACTCTTTCAAAGAACCCAATGCATATTAATATAGAAAGTTAAACAGTCTTCTGTTGATGAGCATTTATGTTGTTTATAGATTTTTTTTTTAATCACACACAATACCATAACATACTTTCATGAATAAGCAAATATGAGTGCATCTGTAAGGTATACTGCAACATACTTTCATGAATAAGCAAATGTGAGTATACCTGTAAGGTATAATTTAACAAACGGAATTAGCTTATGAAAGGGTATGCATTTTTTCAGTTTTGATAAAACCAAATTGATTTCTGTTTCTTTTTACATATTGTATTTTTTTTTACAAATTTACAATCTCATTAACCTCATTAAGTTAATCCAAGATTTAGTTTTCTCAACTATTGCCGATATGCAGTATTCTCAAACTCTGATCTATAACATTCTGATAGGTGACAAATGACATCTCATTAAAATTTTAATTCGCATTTCCTTAATTATGTGTGACACTGTGCTCTTTTTCATGTTTATTGACCATTTGTAAGATTCTTTCTGTGGACTGCCTGTTCATCTTCTTTGCCCATTTTTCTATTAAGTCGTTTGTGTTTCTCTTATTGATTTTTAAGAGCTCTTTGCATATTAATAAAGTCAGCCATA
Source organism: Ceratotherium simum simum (assembly GCF_057802395.1). Taxonomy (NCBI): domain Eukaryota; kingdom Metazoa; phylum Chordata; class Mammalia; order Perissodactyla; family Rhinocerotidae; genus Ceratotherium; species Ceratotherium simum. The sequence continues at coordinate 18,239,822 of NC_141928.1, forward strand.
TCTCTGTATTACTTGCTGTGAATAATTTTTCCATTTATTATTTGTCTTTTGATTACGTGTAGGCATTTTTGTCTTTTTGTCAAGTATCATGTAGTCAAATATCCAGTTGCTTTTATGACTTATATACATTGAACTTTCTCTGACCAAATGATCCCAAAGAGGAGATACTACTTAGATTGGAAAAGGAAATGCTAGAAACACAGACATGAATTGGAGGAATATTACAATGCCTTTAATAAGTGGTCAAGACTATAATAATGGTAAAGAAATAGAGAAGGAAAAGAGTGTGAGTTTCTTCAGAAAATAGATGTTGTTAAGGAAGAACCAAAGGTGAGTGAAAATTAATAAGGGTAAAATTCCAAGGTTACTACGTAGATGGAACTGGAAGTTAATACAGACATTTTCTCCAAGGAAATTCCTTTGTTTTCCAGTCTTCCATGAACTGCATTAATCTGGACTTGGAAACAATGCTGAAATATTAGACTATATTCAATGCACACTGCTACTCCATTTTTCATATGTCAACTATACTTCTTTTCCTATTCTTAGAGAATGAGAAATTTAATAGAGTAATGTTGACATAATAGAAGATTGTCCTAGGACAATATCAATTTCATAAGTATGCTATTATTTATCCATGAATGTTATGTCTCTTGATAATCTTATATAGTATTCCTTCATAATGCTTATCAAAAGTAATGATAATATATTTATTTATGAATATTTAACATTTGTCTTTTTCTTAGGTCAAAAGCTCCATGAGGACACGGACTATTCCTGTTTTGTTCACTGTGACAGAGATTACACAGACTAGGTGTCCAATACATTCTTGTACACGAATGACTAGTGGCTACCATTCGTATAATATTTGTTAAGTTTGAATAAAGGTTGGCACTTATAAAACATGTCCACAGACAGAATTTTATTTGAATGTTGAATGTCACAATAACTCCACGGGTTAGGTTTTATTTCCATTTTATTGAGGAGGAAATTTAGGCTCAGATATGTGACATGACATTTTCAAGATCACACAAAGAGTGAAATAATTGCTCCAAGCCATGACTTCACCCAGTGCTTTTTCCACAGTGTCATGCTTCAAGTTTAGAATCACATAAACTTCAATAGGAAAAGGTTAAAAACTTTCTAAATGCTGCCAGACGTGGTAGTTCATAAAAATATTTTTGCTGTACACAAATAATGAAATGATAATGCATCTTCATTAGGTGGTTTGTGCAATTGCTGTGGTGACTTTGATGTTCAAAGCCAAGGCTGTTATTTACTAATAGTAAGGTATTCAGAATACACTGTAAGTGTGCCATCGGATTTCTTTTTTTCTGAAGTCAGTATGAAAAGAACGTGGCCTTATGTTGGAGAAAGAAGGATTCAGGTTAGTTAGTAAGATGATTACATTAAGTTAGGAGCGGCTATGACTAAGTGCAGTTGTAACTCTTAAGTTGACCAGATGTACCAAGAGAGTGGAGTTTCTGGCAACTGAACAAGTAACTATTTTTGATTTCAGCAGAGCCTGACAACTGGGGAAACCCACAACACTAATTTACTCATTCAACCAATAGGTACTGAATGCCTGCTTTGTACCAGGCCCTCTGTTGAAATCCAGGGATTCTGCAGTAGAGAAAAGGAGCAAAATCTCTGCCCTCAGGAAGCATATATTCTAATAGGGTGACAGATCATGGACAATGAATACATTAATAAAGAACATAACAGCTGCTGATGGCTGCTGCAAAGGAAATATATTGGGTGATAAACTGTAGAGTGACAAGGTGTAAACAAGATATATAATAGATTGATCAGGAAAGTCCTCTCCGAGAAGGTGATGGTTAAGCTGGATCTGAAGACCGGGCTAACAGATATATTAGAAAAATATCCAAGGCAGACTGAAATAATAAGGGTCAAAGTCCAGAGGCAGGAAGCTTTATGTCCACAAAACAGAAAGGAGGTTTTGAAGCTAGAGAACAAGAAGGAAAACGAGATGTGATGCAGTCAAACAGGCCAGCGAGAGAAAGACCACGCAGGCGCACAGGAACAAGGCAAGAAGTCTGGTATTTCTTCATTAAACAAGAAATCATTGAAGATTTTTAGATAGGGAAATATTATAATCTCGTACAATTTCTTTTAATCTATGATGTTCAGATTGAAAGAGTGATGATGTCAAAAGAGATGGACATTAGCGAAGTTTGATGAAAGTCTTGCTTTAGGGGAAGCACCAAAGTCCGGTGGGAATCAGCAAATTTAGAACTAAATCAGTTTAGAAGGGAGAGAGAGTGACCTCACTGTTAGGGATTTACTGAAGAGGGAATGTTGCTGATGGTAATCTCCTGGAAGCATCCATGCTTTGAAGAACCTCTTCTATCCAGCCTCTTGTCTCTAAAATTGATCACAGTACATCCTGGACACTCACCCACGTGAGGTCTAAAAATTACCACTGTGGAATTGGAGGGTTTTATTGCAGCATATTCTTTACTCAGATGAATGAATGAATGCACATATAAACAAACAAACAATCAAACAAAACTACTCTCAGTGTTTCAGCTAAAGATGAGATATGGATTAAAGTAGCAATTTCAAATCCTAGCTTATCATTAGAATCATTTGGGAAGCTTTATAAACATTAAAATTTCTAAGCCCCACCTGTGCAGATTCTTACCTACTGATCAGTAGGGCTTTATGCCCAGGAATGTGTATTTTTTAAAGGTCCCCATTAAATGTTGATGTTCAGCCAGGTTTAGGAACCATTGAATTAGATAAGCTTGCCAATTCCCTTTCATCCCAATGAGTCTGTAAATTATCAAACTGCAGTGGAACCAACATGGGATTATTGCTAGATGGTGCTAATGTGGATTGCCAAACTGTTTCATTTTAAATTTGATTTGAGGAGAAAGCCAAATGATATTAGCAAATAAAAAAAAAGTTATTGGCACCAAATTCTCCCAGCTGCTATGCATTGAAGGCACAAATTACTATATATATTCTGATTGTCTGAGAGAGAAAATGCATCTTCCAGGGAGACATGACTAATGATCAAGGGAGTATTTAGGCACAGGAAGAAGGTGTTTAGGATCATTATACATTATTTTTGTAAAACTCCCTGTGTTGTAACTTTAGAAGAAAATTTTGCTCATTTGCAGCTGTGTCTTCTAGCTATAAGTTGTGCTAAATGATGAGGAAGCTGATGTCAAAGTCATACCATGGGTTCAAGGTCACACAATGAGTCGTTGGCCAAAATGGTTTTCAGCCATGGGCTCTACATTGTTAATTATATAATTAGTCTCCCAAGACAAAGCAATAGCGCAAACCAACAGAATGGAAGTGTCTAATAGTTTAGATGGAAATTATATTGCTTTTCTGTACCAGAGTAAGCCCTCCTAGGAAAAATGATAGGATCTGGAGGGAGAGGAGTATTGGAAGAATCTTTTGTTCATAAATATTTTGCTTTTTCTACCCTGATGTCATAAGATTTAAAATGCCACCATTAGTGACTCTTTTTGGAGAGGAAAACTGTATTCACATCAGGCCACATTTTTTTTTAGAATTTCTAGGCAAGATAAGTAAGTATTTTACACATGTATTCACTATTTGGCATTCTTTTAATAGGGCTTGAATGAATTTATTTGTTTATTCAACATATGTCTATAGAGTACCCACTATGTACCAGCCACTGTAATAGACTCTTAAAGTGCAATGGTGATTAAAACACAAATCTTGCTCTCAAGAAATCCTAGCTAGTATGGTGGCCAGGTTATGTGTTTATAAAAATATACTAGACTAGGTGATATAAGTCTATTCAGAGACTGTGACTTTGTTTAAAAAAAAGAAGCTTTCTTTCTGGGATGGTCTTGTAACAGATTTTAATTTCCAAGGGGGCACAAAATATTTTCCATCTCACACACTCCTTGCATGCTCCCTTTGGAACACTCTCTCTTGGAATTCAACTGCCATTTCTGAATAGCCCAAGCCCCAGGGTGAGGCCCACATACACATCATCTGGTCCACAATTCCAGTTGAACCAAGACTTGAAGACATCCTTGCCTATGTTCCAGACAAGCCAGAAAAGAAGCTTCTAGGTGCTTCTAGCCCCATCATTCTAGTCTTTCCAGATAAGACTCCAAACCTTGCAAGGCAGAGAACAGTTATTCCCACTATATTGTGGCTGAAATTTTTAAAAGAGTTAGAATAGCTTGCACTCTTAATACTGTCAGACACTCTTGTTACTGTCAGGCAGTACTACTTATTACTTATTACTGGAAGGGATTTATGTAAGCAGCTCAATGTTCATTTAATCCTTAAAATGACCATGTAAATTTAGTTACTCTTCTTATTCCCATTTTACAGATGATAAAACAGAGGCTAATAGAGAATGTGACTTGTCCAAGGTAACATAGCTGGTAAGCAGCTGGGCTGAGACTAAAACCCAAAAATGTTTGCCTGTCTCCATGCTGACACTATAATTAATTTTAACCAACAATCAACTTAATTTATCAATCTGTATGAGTATCTGGCTGAATTCTTGAGCTATAGAATCCATAAGCATAACAAAATAGTTGATTTTTTACACTACAGTGTTTGGGGTGGTTTATTATGTAGAAATAGCTAACTAGAATAGGCCTCCCCCAATCCTACTGTTAGTTATAACAAAAGTCCACATCCCTCAAGGACCAGTTTATTAGCTGTTACCACCAGAAGGGGACAGTGACTTTTACAGAGCACCTACAATTTTCTAGAGTGTACTACGTGCTTTGCTTTAGGGACATGAGACATTTCCATTCTGGAACTCATTTTACAGATGACACATTTACTTCTAGCAGGGAGAAATGCTCAGAGATATTACCTATAGTGTTCCCTTTTCTTGGATTGTCTTAACATTCACCATCCTCTTTAGCCCGCCTGCCTCACACTCATCCTTCAGGTAATCAGCCTAGATTTAATTTCCATTGGAAAGTTTTCCATGATGTCTATGATTTAATTAGGTGGGCCCCTCTGGGCTACCAATGCACCATGTGCTCAATCATAGCAAATATTTCTGAATTATCAACATTTTACCGCTCATTTTCCTAGCTAAACTATAAGATCCTTGAGAATAGAAATATAGCTTTGCTCACTGTTCCATCCCCATAACTTATCACAGAGGCTAGAAGATGACAAGTGATCATCAGAACTAGCATCCAAATCCCCAGGATCTTGTCTCATCTTACATAACCATTTAACCCTCCTACTTCTGATCCATGAAAATCTCCAATATTTTTCTACTACCATCATCTTAGTTTTCACTCCCACAAACTATTCAAATTTGAAGCCTGGCATAATGGACACTTACTGGTATTTAGGGCAAGAGTTGGGGGGAGTGGGAGTGGGGAGAAAGGGGAGCATTGGGTGGTCTGGTGGGATGAGGCAGACCGACTATATTCATGGGTTCTGGAGTTAGACTATCTTGGTTCAAATCTTGGCTTCATTAACTCCTTTTTTGTGATCTTGGTCAATTTACTTAACCTCACCAAGTCTAATTTTCCTCATTTTTATAGTGGAGTAAATGAGGATTGTTGGAGAAACAAATGAAATGACGCACATTAAGAGCTTGGCAGTGTGCATGTCTCATAGCAAGCATTTAATTCTTGTCAGTGATAGTCATCACAGAAACAGTAGTAAAGTAATAGAAGTAATATCATTTGCTCCAGGCTGTGATTGCAAGTCGCCATTCAAATAACTTTTTTCTTCCTGGATCCAAGTCCTATAGTTTTATGTCTGAGTCACCCTGACATGGTTTTTCTCACTGTATTTGGGTCATTTAAATGTCTATAGTGCTTCATCCTACTAGTTCAATTCAAATAACAGAATAATGACATCTTAGAGCGCCAACAGAAGGAGAAGAGATGTTTCCATTTATTGAGCACTTACTGTGTGCCAGCCAATTGCTATGGCTTTACATTATGGGATTTTAGAACACAATTTAAATTCCCATCTCTCAGGAAAAACAAAATCTGAGATTGAGTAAGAAAATCTTCAACGTGTTATTCTGAACATTTACATTTTGTAAACTATTGCATGTGTAAAGAAATATTTCAAAAGCAGCCAAGGTGAATACAAAAGGTGTGGCACTCAGACTTTCTGAGGGTAACTCATAGGGTACGAGCTAGTTCAAAATTTGGCAGCAAGCTGCTAAGATAATAACAGAGACTTAAATTCATCTAGAAGGTTTTAAGTAGCTCTTTTTCCCTGGAGGAGCTGATGTCGTCGTGAAGTAAGAAGAACCTCTAAACACAGCGTCAAGGCTATCATTAATTAGAAACAGCGCCATTGGAGATGCAGAGGAGCTATTATGTTGCTCCTCCCTGGAGTCTGGACTGGGATGATTCCCCAGAGGGCTATTTCCAGTTCTGTGTGAGTTAATGATTCCAGTGTAATCAACCCCAGTCAAAGAGAATGCAACATAAAGAACAAACAAAAGAAAATTGTTGGGATTACACATAAACTCTCTTTGGACATTTGCAGGCTCACAAAGCTAATGAGTTCCCCATTCAGACTCTCTGGTGGCAGTCTATTATAATAGCCCTAAACATTCTGAGAAAAGTGCTACGGGAGTTGGGGAGGGGGTGGCTATTATGGCTGAATGCTGAAGAAGGCAGTTTGATGAGAGAGGAAGGTCTTTCTCCTGCCTGCTGCCTTTCCCTGATAGGAAAATGCAAAGCCCAGGGAAGGCAAGCCACATGCTTGGCAAGACCCATTCTAGCTTCTATAAAGTCACAAAGGGGATGGAGAGGGGAGAGGAGGGGGCATAGGAGCACACAGCCCATCCTGCCACAGGAGAATGAGGCCTCCCTGGAGGCTTGATTAGGATACTTGTGGAAAATTTCAACTGCATTCAAAGAAGGGCAGTAAACATCCAAAACTCATTACACACAGCAAATAGAAATAGCACCAAGAAAAGAGATGAAGCTGTTGATTACAAATCACATTGTTTGCAAAGGGAAGAGAGAGATATTTTAGATATATTAAATATTATTCTTTGGTCTCCATGTAGCAAAACAGGGTAATGTAGTTCAAGGTTTTTCACATTTTATAAAATATCAGAAGCTATTTATCTGTGAACACTTGTCTGGAAGTCCAAAACATAAAACACGTTAAAATAGACGTACTATGTTCAAAAAAAAAAGTGGAGGCTTAGATTCAGTCCCTTCTCCTCACTGCCTGGCCCCCATAGTTGCCCTGGGACACACCTGTGAAACCCAAGAGATCAGAAAACACAGTTTGAGAATCTCCTTGGACTGGTTTAACCACATGTTATCTAAGAAATACTAAGCAAGCTGCTCAAACTTGCTGAGCCTCAATTTCTTCATTCTCAAAATGGCAATAATGGAAACCTATCAGGAATGTAGGGAACTTAACGAGTTAAGCAGTTCAGTGCTTGGCACATGGCAGGCTGTCAACTCATGTTACTTCTTTCTCTACCACTACAGTCAACATGGATTTTGCATTCTCTGAACACCTTTCTTAGTACTTCAGCAACACGAGTTTATCTCTTCTTTAAGTCCTATTGCACTTTTAGTCAGTATAACACTTTAGCATTTAGTCATCTGCAACTGTTATTATTATTATTATTATCATCATTAGCCAAATAATCATAGCAGCTACCATTTCATTAATCATGTACTATATACACAGGATAAGATGACTTATTTTTTCAAACTTCCACAACAACCCCTCAAAATAGTTATTTTTCCCAGTGTATAGATATGGGAAAAAAATGGAGAGTTAGGTTTAAGTTATTTTCAAAGTTCTATAAATAGTAATTTGCACAGAGCCTATATTTGAACCCAGATCAGACACCAAAGTCTTAATCTATTAACACCTCATGTTTTGTCTCCTTGATAAGGCTGTAAATTCCTTGAGGCCAGGGAATTACAGGTCATTCATTCATTCATTCATTCAACAAATATTTTATTGAGAACTTACAACGCACAGACACTCTTCTAAGTTGATAGTTGAATAAAACAAACAGAATTTCTTGTCTTTAATAGGAACACGGAAACACATTCAATATCATTAATCATCAGGGAAATGCAAAGTAAAACCTAAATGAGATAGCACCACACACCTACTAGGATGGGGGAAAACAACAGATGATACAGATTGCTGCAGATGATGCAGAGTGACTGGGAATGCTGATAAGAATGTAAAATGATACAATCACTTTGGAAAATAGGTTTTTTTTTAAGTTAAACATACACTTACTCTATGATATATTCCCAGATATTTACCCAAGAAAAGTGAAAATACATGTTTTATATAAAGACCTGTTTCTAGCAGCTTTATTTATAATAGCCAAAAACCTGAAAACAACCCAAATTTCCATCAGCTCATGAATGGCTAAACAAATTTGATAGATCCATACAATGGAAGTCATCAGGAACAAAAAAAAAGAAAGTACTGATACGTGCAACAACATGGATGGATTTCAAAAGCACAATGCTAAGTGAAAAGTGCTAGATACAATAGGCTACGTATTATATGATTCCATTTTTATGAACTCCAGGGAAAAAGAAAAAGTACAGATCAGTTATTGTTAGGGGCTACAGGGGGAAAGAGGGGTTGACAATAAAGGGGCATGAGGGAAATTTTGGGGATGATTGCAGCTTTTTGCCAAACTAGCTAGAGTATGGACAGGCAGAGGCTGAGTGGGGATGACTACACCAAGTCAGCCTGGCTATAATGGATAGTAAGTACATGGTGATTGATTTACGTTCTCCATTCTAACTGCAGATCCCTCAAGTGTTTGCCTCCAATATAACCACAGGAAGCGCAGCCCCATGAGAAAAGTTTAACCTTGAGTGGGAGGCAGAAAAAAAAAGTAAATTAAAATAACTGGGACTCAAATTGCCAGACTAAAAAGCATTTGGGGGCTTGTAAAATGCAGACTCACGGGCCTTTAAAGCTTCTTAAAAATATATACGTACCTGATAATCCTGGTTCATGTGGCTCTAAGAACCTGAATTAGAAAAACCAAGCGCTAGGAGAATTAACTCAACCATGTGCTCTCACCTTGGTGGGGGAGGAGGAAGGTTCATGGTCAATTACAATTCAAGGTGTCAAGGTAGGTATGGGCCTACTTCTAGTGAAAGCCATTGCAATGAGTGAGATCTGTACTCAGGATCACAAGCAGAGGGTGGGGACCATTGATGACCTTGTTACAACTTCCTGCATGCAGTCTTTCCCTATGTGGTTCTTCATCTGAACCACCAATCACGAAAATGATTTGAGTAGCGATTTCCCAAATTCTTCCAAGGATGGTACATAAGTAGAGCATTCTAGACACATAGGAGAGAATTTATTTTGTTACATAATAGAGATTCCTTGGGGGCATTTAGAGATTAATTCTCTTTCAGAAATGTGGTTGAAAAAGGCTAGAGCAAAAGAAGATTTCCCATGTTACAGGATCAGAAAGTGGGTAGAAAAGGCAGTAAGTTTCATGCTGCAGGATCAGAAAGGGAGTAAAGACATCAGAGATTCCCATGCTATGGGATCAGAAAATGGTTAAAGCAGAGAGAGATTCCCATCTCTCGGATCAACACACTTACCCCGAGCACCTGCTCTAAACCAGCACTCTTCAACGATCTTCATTGTTCTCTTCAATCCATTACACTGTGCATTCACCCTAAACAATCTAACCTAAAGCATACGTTTGCTTTTGCACATTTACGGTGTGTCCATGTGTGTGCCTTTGTATGTGTACATATAGGTGCATAGATTCTCATCAATTAGCTTCCAATCTCTACAATGACCTTGGAGCCAGTCAAAAGGGACTAGTGGTCAGCTAAGGTTAGTGGTGTAAGCAAGACTCTTGGGCCATGAATTCTCCCCGCCAGTCATTAACCCTCAGGAAATGGACCTTACTCACTAATTCTGCCAAGCTCCCTCCTGCTTGGAGGACTCTGTGATCCCCATGTATTGCGAAAAAAAGAATATGTTTAATCAACAGTCACGGTGTGCACACTGACAGCTGGACCATAAGCCCGTGGTTGTCTATCACAGACCCCAGATGTGTCCTTATAGTAATGTTGCTTATAAAGTGACTTGGTAATTTCCTGTTGTTCCTGGCCCTAATGAACTATTCACTTCTCATTTTAAGTAAGAAATCAGCATGGTGCTTTGAAAAGAGCTCTGTTCTAAGAGGGAGGAGATCTGGCCTCTTTCCACCCCCTACAGATACCTGTGAGGTGCCATGTACATAATACCTACTTAATACATATTTATTTAATTGGATTGAACTCAACTGGCTGTGACTCTAAATGGCTCTATTGATAATAACACAATATCTGTTATTAAATTATATATTTCTTTGCTTATCTGTTTATATCTGTCTCTTCTCCTCGAATACATACTCCATGAGTTTAGGGTCCTTAACAGTTTTATTTACAGAAGTATTCTCAATGCTTAGAATGATCAATAAATATTTGTTAGATAAATAAACAACCTTTCATTGAGCTTTTTGAAATATGCCGCATACTGTGCTTAACAATTTAATACATATTATGCCATTTGATCAGTTGTGTCTCAAACTTTAATGTGCATTTGCATTTCCTGAGATCTTGTTAAAATGCAGATTCTTTGCAAGCTTGGGGTTGGGGCTGAGATCTTGCATTTCTATCAAGCTTCCAGGTGACGATGCTGGTTCATGTACCACACCTGTTGTAGCAAGGACCAAATCCTCATACCAACCCATTGCACAGGTTCTATTCTCCCTTTACTTTTCAGAGAAGGAAACTGAAACTTCTGGATGTTCAATAACTTATCCAAGTCACACAGCTAATGAGTAGGAGAGTTTGATAACAAAAAAATAAGCTCTCATGTCTCTGAGTCAAAATTCTTGAAAAATACATAATCAGGTATATGCATTTAGATTGTGGCAGATAGATGTTTCAGGTACGCTTAGAGCTAGCTCTATATTTAGAGATAAAGTATCTTATTCATTCATTCAATTAAATATTTATTGAAGGTCATCTCTGGTAGCTCTCTGCCTGTATGAATGTCTCACCTTGTTTGGAAGATGCATCTATATCTATCTATCTATTTATACATATAGATCTGGCATTAGAAATGAGCAGAGTTTGTCTTGCAGCATTCTTCAGTGAAAACAGTCACAGCTACCTCAAAGAAAAGTCCAGCAGGTTCTGTCTTTTCTGCTCATTCTTAGATAATAGTCCAGCATCATTTTATGTTGTACACAAAAGCCCAATTGAGAATTTGTCCTGATGCATCCAAGATCTTTTTCTGGTTTGTTTTTTTTTTAATTTCGGTAAAATACACCTAATAAATTTTACCATTTTAAAGTGTGTAGTTCAGGGCATTTAGTACATTTGCAATGTTGTGCAACCTTCACCACTAATTTCAGAACATTTTCATCATCTCAAAAGGAAATCCCACACTCATTGAGCAGTCGTTCCCCATTTTCTACTCCCTGAAGCCCCTGAATGACTAATATGTTTTCTGTCTCTATGAATTTGCCTACCTTGGATATTTCATAGAAATAGAATCATAGATTATATGGCCTTTTGTATCTTGCATATTTCACTTAGCATTAACGTCTTCAAGGTTCCTTTGTGTTGTAGTATGTATCAGTACTTCATTCTTTTTTATGGCTGAATAATATTCCATTATATGGCTATATCACATTTTGTTTATCCATTCATCAGTTGATAAATGTTTTAGCTGTTTCCACTTTTTGGCTATTACAAGTAGTCCAGCTATGAACATCCTTGTACACTTTACTTTAATACTTGTTTCCAATTCTTTTAGTTATATATTTAAGAGTGGAATTGCTGGGTCATATGGTAATTCTATGTTTAACTTTTCAGGAAACACCAAAATGTTTTCCACAGGGGCTGAACCATTTTACATTCCTACCAGCAATGGACAAGGTTTCCAATTTCTCCACATCATCACCAACACTTATTATTTCCCATTTCTTGATTATAGATCCTAGTGAATGTGAAGTGCTATTTCTTTGTGATTTTGATAATCATTTCCCTAATGACCAATGGCTGTGTCCAAGGTCTTAATCAAAACCCTGAACTTGATTTAACATCAGACCTTCTTTCCCCCAGTTCAGACCTGATCTACCTACCTGTAAGCCTGCATTTGGAAAGTGGAGTATGGCTGGGTTGTTGGCATCTTTTCTGTTTTTCTATCTAGCATATTGCCTCCTATTTCTCAGAAGACTCTCACTCTCTGGGTGATGATTGGGATTCCTTCCTCAGCCTTCAGGCACTCAGCTCTAGCTTGAGGCAGTGTTCTGCCCTACGAGGTAGCCCTATTAAACAGGACCCAAGGCATATCCACCTCTGCTTTCTCCGTCTGGCCCATGGAAAACACTATATCCTTGCCGTGATCATCTCTTGCACAGGCTGAACTCACCACAGCCACACTCTCTTTTTGATGTCCTTCTTCTGTTTGCAGGATTAAGAGTTGTGGAAGCTGTTCCCTTACATTTACTTGATAAATTCTAGAAATAAACATAATGAGGATTTGTTGCACATTCACTTTATTATTGGCCCCTATTATGGGCTCCATTGTGTTCCCTCAAAATTAATACATTGAAATTCTAACACCCAGTTCATCAGAATGTGACTGTATTTGGAGATAGGGCCTTGAAAGAGGTGATTAAGTTAAAACAAGGTCCTTAGGGTGGGTCCTAATCCAATCCAACTGGTGTCCTTATAAGAAGAGGAAATTGGAAACACAAAAGGCCCACGTGCACAGAGGGACGACCCTGTGAAGAGGCAGCAAGAGGGTGGCCTTCTGCAAGCCAAGGGGAGGGGCCCCAGAGGAATCTGTCAACACCTTGATCTTGGATGGCCAGCCTCCAAAAATATGAACAAATAAATTTCAGTTGCTTAAGTCACCAGTTTGTGCCATTTTGTTATGGCAGCCCGAGCAAACTCATACAGCCCCTCAGTGGAAACTTAGGCAGGAAATGGCCGATTCCAACACCCTGCAACATATAGGAAGCTTGGTGACCCCTGGCTCTGGAATTCCACATCTTTTATTAGGGACTGGTTTTAACCCTTACTAGCTGTGTGACCTTGGGAAAGTGACCTTGGTTTTCCAAAACAATTTCCACATGTATAAAGTGGGAATGCTAATGGGGAAATGAGGGTTTTAAATCAATGTGTAACCATTTATTTGTTCACATGAGTCTCACTGCAACCTCTGAAGGATTTTGAGGCTTAAATGAGAGAATCTATGTGAAAGTGCTTTCTACATTCTGAAGTGTTATAAAAATCCTCATTAATACAATCAAAACATCTACAAAACTGTTGATGGGGGGGAAGGAAATCAATTGGTGTGTTATTTTGTTTCGAGTGCAGGGTCAGGGTGTAAAGTGGCACACACGCCCCTCTGCCTGTCAGCAACCAACAATTAATCCCTCTCAGGGTATTTTTAAACATCAGGAATCATGTATTTACCATTCATCAGCTGGAAGACTGCCATCCAAAACAGCCAGCATCAGCTATCAGCTAAATTAACACTTGCTGCTACTAAGAACTCAATTCCTCCACCACCTCCTTCATTTCTACTAGCTCATGCCAAGCAGCCAACACCAAGGTCCCTGGAGCTGAGGTTAGGCATATTGTGAAGCCTGAAACTCTCACTCCAATATCCATGGAATCAAGGGTTCATCACCTACAGAGCATCCATATGCCCTAGGAAATATGCTCAACATTGCACATACATGCATTATCTCATGTAGCACTCACACCAAGCCTTCAAGGTAGGGGATAACTCCATTTTAAATTTAACTAAATTGAAGCTTAGAGAGGACATGGACTTTTCATTCACTCATTTATCAAGTTACTAACTGAGTACTTTCTGTTTGCTAGTTCCTGGTATATGCTGGAGAATACAACATGAAACTTGCAATCTTGGTGGGGGAGAAGACTATAAAAAATAAACAGCTAGCAGAGAGAATTTTAGTTCTACAAAGGAAATTCACGACCTAGCCACTCACAACATGGAACGTAAAAATCTTGGTGGGGGAGCAGACAACAAAGATGCAAATAAACACAGATTTAAGTTCCGTGAAGGGACTTCACAGAAGTAGTGGTAAAAATTCACGTGGGTGGACAAGGAAGTGTACTTAATCAGAAAACTGAAAGATGGAAAGTCACCATCTGTTCAAAAGGTGGACGTGGAGACAAAGTTCTGATGGTACAATTTAAGCCTCAGTATTCGACTGTGAAGAACCCTTGTGCTTTTCTGTAGATGAGTTGATACATTCTCCTTTTACTAAAGTTAAAAAGTTAAGAATCTTAGGATATAGACCCCAAGACAGAAGAGTCAAATTTTAAGAACTTTTTTGTGACCCTTACAGCTGGTGTCTTTCAGAAATTCATTTCATCTTTCTGAGCTGCAGCTTTCAAATCTGCCTTGTTAAACTTACAGTGCTGTTCTGAGGATCAATGGGGCAGTATATGTGAAGATGCTTTAGAATGTGCTACAGAAATGTAAGAGGTTACTGAAAACAGCAAAAACTTCCTATAGGAAAATGTGATCCACGTCTGTCATTCAACGTGATGTTAACCTAATAGGTTAAAGCTCTTCCAGGAGAGTTTCCAAGTTGGATTCTGGAAAAAACAGCTCTAATCACAAACCCGCTGACAAACCATAGTTACCTCTCAATTGCCTCTAGGATAAGGAGCTCAACACCCAGACTCATCGCCACATTTCTCCTCTCCTACTGTCATCACAACTTCTATCATTGTTTCCCAAACTTTCAGTATTTTAAGAATCATCCAGAGGCTCATGGAGACTTGATAAATATCCAGATTCCAAGACATGATTCCTGACTTACTGAATCTGAATCTTGAGCCAAGGAATCTGTATATATTTAATAAGAAGTACAGGTGAGTCTTGTAATTGGCTTATTGGGAGAAGTACTGTAGGTCATTTTTCCCCAAATATGTATGTACATAAGCAGCACCTGGAGAGCTTATGAAAAAAGAAATTCCTTGCAACAACCTTCAATAAATTTCTAATTAGTTGTTTAGAGCGCAAAGAGTTACATTTTAACAAGCATCACCTCCTCTCCCCAGCTGTTGTCTGTGGTCCATTATTCAACTGTAAGAAAGCACTAGTCTACAATGAAATTAACCACCATCCCCTGCACTCTTTGAACTTTCTCCTTTGTGTCTTTTTCTCCACAGTCTGCTATCAGTTTGAATTCTACTTCTTCCAAAAGGTCCTAGAATTTCAGCCCTTTCCTCTACTGCCCTACTTAAAATATTTTGGGAGAGATAGGGACTTTCTGAACTCATTCCATGCTATAAGTTGGATTATTATTATTATTATTATTATTATTTTTTTTTTTTGGCTTAGATTCATCTCAATTAGCTATTAGAGGGGAAAATGTAGAATTTGGAGAAAATTAGAGGGAAAGAAAAAGAAAGGAAGGAAGGAAGGGAGGGAAGTAGGGAGGGAGGAAGGAAGGAAGGAAAGAAGGAAGGAAGGAAGGAAGGAAAAAAAGAACCAAATATTTAAAGTTTAAGTGCCAAAATGGATATCAATGTCAAAAGACTCTGAAGTCAGAAAATCCAAATGTGATGTATCTCTCCCACATGTTTATGGGGAGAATGAATATAGTAGCCTATTTTCTGGTAGTGTAAGACATCTGTGCACTGCTACAGAAATTTCTGGCTTCTTAGAATGAGAAGGTTAGATGTTTAGGTAATCCTGAGGTATTCTCCAGGGCTCCTCAACTCACATTTATTATAAAGACTTTAACTCTGAGCAATATATGATCCTTCCTCTAAAGTGGGGCATGGGAAAAGGAAAAAAAAAATGAACTAAAGAGAGGGGTGGGTGGAAAGAAAGCAAATCATTTATCCAGGCAAACTATAATGCTTCCCCAGATCCAATCTGTTGTGGACTGAATGTTTGTGTAACCTCCTGCTACCCAAATTCATACAATGAAGCTTAAATCCCCAACGTGATGGTATTTGGAGTTGGGTCTTTGGGAAGTAATTAGATCTTGATGGTGGAGCCCTCACAAATGGGATTAGTGCCCTTATAAGAAGAAACACAAGAGATTCTCTCTCTCTTTCTCTCTACCACGTGAGGACACAGGTGGAAGATGAGCATCTGCAAGCCAAGAAGAGAACCCTCACCAGACAACAGATCTGCCATAGCCTTGATCTTCGACTACCCAGCCTCCAGAACTGTGAGAAATAAATGTTTGTTGTTTAAGCTACCCAGTCTATGGTATTCTGTTATAGCAGCCTGAACAGGCTAAGACAGAATCCAGCCCACATTAGACTTTACTGAATCATTAAGCCTCCCAATTGCCTATGTGTAACTTTCCCCGACTCAGCTATAATCATCAGTGAGAGAAAATATGCCTTGAAGCAAATATGTTAAGTCAGCACCAGAGGGGCTTTTTTGCAGGGGGTGGGGGAGGGCAGAGGATGGTGATGGATGAGGATAACAGCTACCAGCATGTTTGTACTGCTCCATCAATGGCAATCCTTCAGCATGAGGAGAGCTTCAAGGTTTGTTACCTACCACAGTTGATGGGATTTCAAGCAGCCTTCAACTATGATGCCCTTCCTGGAAGCTCTCCACTTTTGCTCCTCTGGTGAAGCTAGTTCATCCTCTTTCCTTCTTAGAGTATTCTGAAGGACGGGAAAACAGGGACCAAGTCTGAGTGTTCATGTTGACTCCTTTCTCTTTAGATCCAAATTAAAAATGGTCTAATTTGCTGCCTGTTCCCTTAGGAGTTGTCTCGGGTCCAGGGCAAAGAACCGAAGGCTGGGTGATCAACCTGAATGATCGTTTTCAAAATATATCTATGTTCATATCAGGTACACCACTGGATCCCCTCGTCTCCCTTCTCCCATCCTCTGATAGACTTAGAAAATTTAATGGCTTCCAATGCTCTTCTAATGAAAACTAAAATTACTAAAAATCCTGCAAGGATGTTTACAATCAGGCCTCCACAACGGTTGAAGGTTGCCCATCGCCCTCCATTGCTTGTCCATCTCCCATTCACTCACAATCAGTCTTCTCTTATATGTTACTCTCTAGTCAAGACTCAGCCAAAATTGCATTTCCCCAAAAAGCTGTCCCCAGAATAGTGCAGGCTGTCCATGGGACGTTAATGGTCTCATAGCTCCTGTGTTTCTCCTTTATGTCACTTATCACAATTTTAATTAAAATAACAATGATAGAATTAGTTACTTAATGATTAGTGTTACATTCTCTAGTAGAATGTCAACTGAATAAGGAGAGGGAACTACTCTTGTGTTTAGCATCCCTAGAGTTTAGTAGGATGTCAGGAGCCCAATAAACATTTTTCGAAATAATAGCAAATGGAAGGGAAAAATGTTTATACGAAAAGCCTCTGTATTGGTTTCCTTTGGTCTATATTTGCAAATGTGCATAAATTAGTAGAATAGCAGGAAACCTCTCTGATCTTCAAACTTTAGGTAGAATTGGCAAGAGCCCCTAATTCCAAAGGCCTTGGATGTCTGGATGCAATTATTCCTGAAAATTTTTTCTACACATTTTTAGAAAAAAGTGTTTTTTTTTCTCTTGGGAATGTTAGCCTTCAATCTCTGCTTCCAGACCTGCTTCTCTCCTTTGTATTATGGTGAAAATTTAGATGTAAAACTCACTTCTGTCTTTCACTTTATTAATATGTGGACTTATTTAAACCATTTCTGAATATGAACAATATTACTGAAGATTTCAAGGGGTGGGAGGAGGCAGAAAAAAACGTTTACATCACAGCAATACAAACTACCTTCAAAGTCTCCAGCTACCACCTCCTTCACCATATGGGTCCCCCACCATGTGCAATTCCTCCACCACGTGTATGTTTTCTAGCTCTTTTCTTCATCTTCTCCCTGCCTCCCATAATACTATTTTTTTTCTTTTCTCCTCATCCATGTCTCCTACTTGATCTCAACAGTTCCAAAGAAAATACTCTCCTATTTTTCAACAGATAAATTTGTCCCCTCTTTTAAAGCTTTGTCATATTGCAAAAATTAATCTGACTCACTTTGAGTAGTATTTCTGGTTATTTCTGCAAACAAAGATAGTTTCCTTCCCATGAAGAATCTCATTGTCAGATGGTAAGATGGTGTTTATGGTTTCATCTTATTAAAATCTCCTTGAATCTACAACCTATGGGACTGCAGGTAAATTAACTCTTTAATATTCCATTTCCCTATCCATAAAATGAGAATAATAATGCTTCTGGATTTTTTAGTTACATGAAATAATGAGTCACTTCATTGTTTAAGCCAATTTGAAATGGTTTGTTTTTTGTTTGCCATCAAAAGCTTGATAAATAACCCACTGTTATTAGCTCGTCTATTAATACATGGCTTTCTCTATTTCAGCACTATCCTCTCATAATATGTTTCTGTATTTGCTATGTTTCTGTATTTGCTATAATACCACAGCTTGGAACTTGAGTAAATCCTCAGCAATTAATACTAATGATTAAAATAAAATAAAACTGGGGCTAGCCCTGTGGCATAGTGGTTAAGTTTGCATGCTCCGCTTCAGTGGCCTGGGGTTTGCAGGTTCGGATCCTGGGCACGGACCTACGCACCACTCATCAAGCCATGCTATGGTGGCATCCCATATACAAAATAGAGGAAGATGGGCACAGATGTTAGCTCAGGGCAATCTTCTTCACCAAAAATAAATAAATAAAATAAAACTGATTATTATTTTACTTTTTAAAATATTCACAAAATACTACTCTAGCACAGAAGTTGTGTTTTATAATTATCTTATCTTTCTCTTGTAGAGGGGAGGAAGATAAATCCTCTACCCCCTCTAGGTCCTTCTGGCTGGGCTATGAATTAAATTGACATGAGACAGAATAATAGGAGAAAATCAAACAAAGCTTTATAAAATGTATACATGGGAGAAACCCAGGTAACTCAGCATTCTGGGCGAGATTGTTGTCTTAAATAGCATCTTTGGCTAAAGACAAAGGAGGACGTTGGGTAGTGGTTTGGGACTTCTATGGGAGGAAGGCAATTCACATAGAAATGGAAAAGCAAATGTTTGGTAAACAGAACTTTGACAAGAATGGGTTTAGCAAGGACCTTCACAGTCTAGGGATACCCAGAGGTATCTATGGTGATGGCCTCTCCTGGGGACAGGACTTTTTCTTAAATTCTTTTAGGCAGTTAGAGAGAAGGCCAAAGTTCCTTTCAGAGTCTTTTGTTCTTAAAAATAATCAAGCCAAGGCAAAGAGACACATTTTAGGGTGGCCAATTATGATCCCTGACACTTGTATTATTTTTAAATAAAGAAATGTTTTGTATATATGTTACATGTTTTATACATATAAAACAAGTTATATATATATATATATATGTTATGTTTTATATATATATAAATATTTAAAAACATATAACATTTAGCATATATACCATTCTGATCACATTGAGATTTTCTCCTTGGGAAGCCACCATCTCCTATGGCATAACAGCCAGATAAGAAGTAGGACTGACTTGAGCCCTAATCTGGTGCAGGCTAATCCAATGTGGTGCACTCTCCTGGCCATAATATTCGTTCATAAAAGGCCCTGTCAGAGCTAAGATAGGGTAATTTGCTTGATAGTTGTGGAAACCCACCTGGTCTATTCCTTTGACATGAATAAGGAAACATGAAGCTGTAATTACTGATGGTAGCCATCTTGCAACCATGAGGAAAACCAGTCTGACACTAGGAAGAAGGCAAAGCCAAGAGAACAAAGAAATAAAGATTAAATCCTTGACCAAACTGTGCCTGAGCCCATATATTTCTGGCTTTTTCAAGTATGTGAAGTAATCAATCCCTCTTTATCACTGAAGCTAATCACAAGTGGTTACAGTAACAACCTACCGAAGGGAAGCTAGATAATACACTCATTACCTTTGTAATAATATACATTCCATTCAATTTTACTGTTTTATGTTTCTATATTTGCAATTATATCATTGTTTTTTATTGTCTGATAAGACTAGACTACTGTTATTGATATTCTTTTATTGAATATTGGACCTTTCACCTACTTACATTTCCAAATAAATATAAAATGATTTAATTAAGTTTCAAAGATAAGACAGTTTAGATTCTGTGTGGAATTAAATTCGATCTAAAAACAAGGTTAATAGACAATTTTCCAATATTTTCTCTTCCCATTCAGAAACCTAGTGTATGCAACTATTTAATCAAATCTTCTTTTAAATTCTCTCTAATCTGATTTTATAGATTTATTTATAACTACATATTGCCCATTCAATTTATGCCTCAATATTTCACATTTTATTGCTATCATGAAAAGATGTTTAAGTATGTTTTTTCCAAATGTTAATTGTTATTATACTAATATTCTTCTTGGCAATTTAGACTAGTTTTCAGAGGCACAGTATCTTGGAAGCAGATCACCTGAATCTAATCACGGGTCAGCCACTAACTACCACTCACGTCTTTAGGCAATTTACTTACCCCTGTGCGGCTTAGGACCCCCATTTGTAAAATGGGACATTCTTCATAGGAATGTTGTGAATATTAAAAGAGCTAATAATGGAAAATACTTAGGATAGTACTGGACACATAGGAAGCCCTCTATAAATCTTAGCTCTCATCATTTATTGTTGTCATTCCTGTTATTACTGATGTTATCCACATTATTACTTTTAATTGTTTTTTTAAAGCTTAACTTGGATTGGCATTTTCAAATTTCTCTCTCTCACTCTCCATATATAAATATATATATATAATATATATAATACCTATTCCTCCCTTAACCTCTTCTATGTTAATGTATGTGAGAATGTATAAAATTAAAAATGGCAATAATAATATCAGTGGACATGGTATTTTATTTATAAAAGTAAAGAGGAGGTCTATGGACTTTATTTGTTGATTGCAATCACGTTCATGACGTTTGGTTTTAGAGTGATTCTCTTTATTATTTTGGAAGAGTGAGTTCTTTCTCCCCCTCCCCCTTCCTTCTTTCATTTCTGCCTTTCTTCTTCCTTGTTTCCCAAGAGGTACATAAATAAGTATTTTCATGTGAAAATTTCAAACAATAACAAAAGGTAAATAATAAAAGTTGAAACTTTCCTTCAACTAACTTTATCTTTCCTCCCTTCCATGAAATTTCCCTATTAAGAATTCGGTAGGGGGGCCGGCCCGGTGGCGTAGCGGTTAAGTGAACGCACTTGGCTACAGCAGCCTGGGGTTCGCAGGTTTGGATCCCAGGCGTGCACTGACACACCTCTTGTCAAGCCATGCTGTGGTGGCATCCTATATAAAGCAGAGGAAGGTGGGCATGGATGTTAGCCCAGGGCCGGTCTTCCTCAGCAAAAAGAGGAGGATTTGCAACAGATGTTAGCTCAGGGATACTCTTTTAAGTGTTTATCTGTGTATATTTGTGTATATTCACAGATATAATTTGAAGGTTTTGTTATTTCTGACAATTTATTTTTTCTAACCTTCTAATTTTTGTACAACCTGATCTATATATCCTTTTTAGTTGCTGCATAATACTCCATGGTAGCTGCATAGTAACCCATAGCAGTATATGACAATTTATTTAACCATATCTATATATGTGGATATTTAGAGATTTCAATTTTTCACTGTTACAAATAGTGCTGTAGTGAACACCCTTCTATATGTCATTTGTTTACATATGTAAATGACTAAGTGGGAGAAAGATCTAGAGGTTTAACTAATGAGACAATAGATATATACATTTATTTATTTATTTTATTTATTTATTTATTTATTTTATTTATTTATTTATTTCTCCCCCAAAGCCCCAGTAGATAGTTGTATGTCATAGTTGCACATCCTCTAGTTGCTGTATGTGGGACACGGCCTCAGCATGGCCAGAGAAGCAGTGCATCGGTGCATGCCCGGGATCCGAACCTGGGTCACCAGCAGCGCTCTCCCGGGCCACCAGCAGCGGAGTGAGCGCACTTAACCGCTAAGCCACAGGGCCGGCCCGATATATACATTTTTACCTGACAAATATTGATAAATTGCTCTCTGAAAATTTTCTAACACTTATATTCCTATTTATAAAGCTGTGTTTTAAAAAGAAAGTTCTGTTTGAGTTTATTAATTGCCTTTGGGGACACATTAATACATGCCTATGCATTTTCTTATTCTCCCTATTTCTGTGGTTTATTATATTAGTGTGTTCTCTTATATTGAACAGTTAGTGTATTCCTATCCAAAAATGCTATGCGTTTGTGAAGATAAGAAAGTAATAGCTAGAATGGGGTAAAAAGGAAATATTAATGAAACACAAAAAATAGGAGTTCTTTTAATTCCAAATAAATAATTTTTTTAAAATATAGAATTATATGCTATCAAATTATACTAATAAGTTATGGAAATGTGGAAAGAGAAAGAGGCAAAAGCATAAAATATTTTGAAAGTCATTAATAGGCATATATCATCATTATGTTTATGCAATATTAAGAATGTTTATCGACCATTTTAGGATAATGATGAATAATTTCAAAATGGAGTGTTTACCCTCTAGATCATACTAGAATATAAAACAAACAAAACTCTATACACCAAAAGGCAAATAAAAAAATAGACAAAAATCAAATGCATTTTTAACTCAATGCAAAGGATGAGGCTGATATATTGTTACAATATTCTACAAAGCTGTCCTAAGTTCACTCATCAAAGATGTAATGGATATGATTGATTTGAACAGAAAATTCAATAATAGTTTCTAACCAGGAAGTCATCAGATCCAAAGTCATAGAAATGATAACAATAAACATATAGGCAAATAGATTCTTACTAAATGAGAGAGTGGTGAAAAAATATACTCAGAATTGATAAAATATAAAGATGACAATTGTACGATGATAACAGGGACACTGGTAATAATTCTGCATTATTGATAATCTTGGAAGGATGAAAGGAAACATCATCATAATACATAAAGCAAAAACTGCTCAAAACATACGGGGAATGCTGGAAACATAGTTATCAGATTCAGCTTATTATTATCACTGTGTGACAGTTAGAGTAGGAAAAAAATACTTAGAGAAGTTATTCTTAAGGGGTAGGTGAGACATATCATGATCCCCCAAGAAAGATTATTTTTCCAATTAAACAGACTTTTGCCTCAATCTAGGCACTTTTTTATAGCTCATTCCTCTTCTTTGTCCTGAATGACATGTCTAAAAAGTTGATGTGGCTATGGTTACAGCCTCAGTTATTAAGAGAATTATGTCAATTTCCTCAAGTTCATAGCGTGGGAGAACAGCTGAAAACCCCAGAAGTAGTTTGTTTATTTCTTAAATGTGAATATATATATATCCCTTCATAGGCAACATATGTTCTTTATCTATAAATAGAGTTTATATAAAGAAAATTGAAAATTTACCAGCTAAATTGCAGAAAAGAAAATTTGCATACTGCAGATCCTAAAGATAATTCTTAAGTTCTAGAAATTAGACAATGGAGATACAAAATTATCAAAAGTATAATTCAAGAACATTTTCGAGAAATAAAAGATTTAGCTGTCCAGATTGAAAGAGCCAAACAATTACCCAGCACAACAAATTTTAAATCTCCACACCCTATAACATCAGCATAAAATTTCAGAATTCTATGGATAATGATAAGATCTTAAAAGCTTCCTAAGTGGGGGAAAAATCCAAGAAGTTACATTTCAAGGATCAGAACCAGAATGGCATCAGGCTTCTTACTGGGAAACAATGGACAAACGCCCTTAAATATCTAAAGGCAAATGATTTCCAAGCTAGAATCTAAACCCTGACAAATTATCCATTAAATATCAATTAGATATTGACATAATATCAACTAAATTAAAAAATGAATTTTCCAGTAAAATTTGCTTCAAAGATCTCCAAAGACAACAGATTCCTAAATGGACAAATCAAGAAATAGCATACATTATTTAAAAATATGGAAGAGCTGTGGGGCCATCCCAGTGGTGTAGTGGTTAAGTTCACGCGCTCTGCCTTGGAGGCGCAGGGTTTGCAGGTTCGAATCCCAGGTGCAGACCTACACAGCACACATCAAGCCATGCTGTGGTGGCATCCCACATACAAAATAGTGGAGGATGGGCTTGGATGTTAGCTCAGGGTCACTCTTTCTCAGCAAAAAGAGGAAGATTTGCAACAGATATTAGCTCAGGGCCAATCTTCCTCACCAAAAAAAATAAGGAAGAGTTGAAAGTGATACAAAGTTGGCTTGAGTGGGGAGAGGTGAGGCTGAAGACTATTTTTAAAACTATGCATGCATATAAAATTCGTAAAAAGTCAAAAGGAAACATGTAAAGATTATATAGAGGACACAAAATACTGTTCTTGAGGACTAGATTTATATCTGAGCTTCCCAGGAGTCAAGGCACGAAGGGGAACAAGTCAGATAAAAGAAAACAGGCCGTGTGATGAGGAATCTCTAGGATTTTGAGCACACATCAAGTATGTACATATATACATATGTTTAAAAAAATATTATATTTTTGTTTACTTTAAAAAATAAAAAATACCTTGGTTAGAAAATGAAAATTTATTACAAATGAGATGCTATTCAAATATGCCTTGAAATACACTGATTTTTGTCAGATAAACCATTATGGTAGGTATCCATGGAAAACGCTGTTTTAGAACTCAGGGGTGCAGGCAAAAAGAGTGAAATCAGCTTGAGATTGAGATTGAATAGACTTCTGATTCCTGAAATAGTGTGCAAAACACGCGTATGTATCTGTGCATGCGTGAGTGAGTGAAAGAGAGAGGGGCAGAGAGAGACAGAGATACTCAAATGTTCTAGGGTCTCATGAAATTCTAAATGACAAAAACTTTTTCCTTCCCTTCATTACCTGCTTTCAGTTGAGACCAAGAGGCAATTCTGTTGCAAAGTAAGACAGCAGTTCCATCAAAAGAAGAGCTGGGGAAGAGAGAGGTCCCTCTGCTCCCACCTACTGGAATGTTTTGAGCTCCTGAAATGTGCTGCGAGCTCACTCACTTCTACCTATGCATTCAGAGAAATGCTGTTCCCTCCTCCTGTTACACTCTTCATCCTCTTCCTTACCCCATTCCGCTTTGTCTGGTTGACATTTACTCACCTTTCCAGGTGTCATGTTTGATATTCCCCTAAGCAGATGTTTTCCACAAAGGGTTACACCTTCTCCAAAGCATCCTGTGGTTTTGATTTTGGGGGTTTTTTTGGCTCGTGTGCTTCAACATATGTATAAATGATTGTTCTGTGTGTCAATTCTCTCAAAAAGTAAAAACTCCTCCATGAGAGCTAAAACTGTGCCTACCATGTTCAAGGCTGTGTGTCAGGGATGCTGATATTTATTTAACTATATTAAATCAGAGGGGAAACATACTCAGAGTACATTGTTTTCTTGCACAGATATGCAATAAAAGACATTTTAAATAATGCAAAGGAACAGTGTTCTACTCTATAGAAAGTGATCACCACCCTCTAAATTTTCATTCATTCATTCATTTATTCATTCACTCAGAGAGTCAATAAAACATAATAAAAAACTTATTGAGCACCCACTCTGTACCAAACACTTAGATAGTTCTTGGACGATGGTTCAGGACGAGCAGTGTCCCTCCTTTCAGGGAACTTTCATTATAGTTGCAGAAACAAATGAGTCAAATTAAAGTACATTTCACACACCATCATTTAGCTGAGCTGCGAGTAACTATTATCTGATACAAGAATGTTATTTCCTGAAGATGAAGAAAAGCTAAAATATACGCAAATTTTTCTTTATATTGAATCAGCTCCTTACTGATCAATAAGAATCACTTCCTGCTGAGTGAGTTTCTGTAAGATGAGCTGAACCTTGAAATGCACCTGCAGAAGATCCTCCTAGAGCATCTTCCATCTTGTTGGAGGCGTGGAAGGAGTTCTGCCTGCATCACTGCTGATTAATCTATGTCTCAGCTTTTAGCTGCTTTACACCAAGCTCACTGTAACTTTAAATATTGATAACCGAGCTTATATATCACATAGCTGAGAGAATGACAGTTTCAGTGCATAATGGCTAAAGCTTTCTACAATAATCAGATACTCAATAATTCATGAAAATATATTCCCCCAAATCAAATTGGAAGTTATTTTGTGTAATATATTATTTAAAATTCAATATTATAATGCACACAACTTCTTCTCAGCCAGAGGAGGACCATTTTAAAATGTGATTACGTGCAGACTCTGTTTAAAAGTGACAATTTTGCTTTTCATTTGTTTAACGGCTTAAGCGGAGGAACTCAACTGGAACTAAGTCATCTGACAACAAAACCAGGGCGGCCACAAGCAACTTTGCAAAAGTGACATTAGGACCTAAAAAATGCACATACATTGGGATGGGAGAGACATGTGTATTTGGGGGAAAAAAAATTCGTATTTATTCATGTCCTACATCAACTTGCTCCCCAATAGTCCCCTCCAAATTAACTGTAATTTGTCATCATTGTAAGCTAAATTGTGAATGCCTAATTCTGACAGTGAAGACACCTCCACCCCATCCCAATGTTGTAGCAGTCTCAGTTCCTTTCAAAGCCATCATTTACTATGTTTTCTTCGAGTAGATCTGGGGAAAATTGTTCCATAAGCACATAGTGTGAATTCTGGTTTCTTATAGTTTCTTTGTTAGAAAGAGGAAACACCCTTCCGTTTCTTCTCTGCCTATGTGGAATCTTTTAAGACATACATCACACTGAGCGAAGCCTTCCCTGAATTCCCAAGCCAGGTATGGCTGGCCCTTTCTCAGAACATCTGTGGTGTGAATTATCTCTAGCACTCATTTTATTCCACTAGCTACCACTTATTAAGCACTAATCATATGTCAGGCTTGTGTCAAATGTCAACTTACACTGTTTTAGTTAGACACTGGATCACCATTCCTACCCCAATGTTAGAGCTGAGGAAACTGAGTCTCAGCAGCTTTCAATCAGTTGTTCAAGGATACAAATCAGGAAGTACCAAAGATGCAGAAGGTTGTCTGTTTGGTTTAGCATTTCCTGGGTGCCCAGGGTGGTTCCTGCTGCGTGGTCAGGGCTCCATATTTGTTGACTGAATCAATAAGCAAATCCCTGAGCATTCAATTGTGTAAATCTCGTGTTGTCTTCTTACCTTGCAGGCACTACGGTTATACAATCACTACATTGTATGAGAATAAAGAATATGGAGATCAAGGGCCCTGTTATCTGAGCTCTGACAGCTTGCAGGGGTATGACCTTGAACAAAGTAACTAACTTTTCTGGTTCTCCGTATCTTCATCTGCAGTAACTTCACTTTGTTCTATAGTAGGAAAACTTCCATGAAACGGTATAGAATTGTATGTGAAAAACGTAGGCTCTAGAGCACGAAGGCCCAGGTTTAGATGTTAGCTCTGACCTGCAGGACACTAGGCAAGTTATTTAACGTCTCTGTGCCTCAGGTTTCCAAATATGGAAAATTTGCATACTAATACCTCCATCACAGGCCTACAAGTTTTACATGGTTTTCTAAATACAAATCCTGTAGAACAATGCCTACTACATAAAAAGTTCTAAAGAAATGTTAGCTTTCATTGTTATATACGTGTAATTGGCATAGTGCCCCGCACACAGTAGGTCCTTGGAGAACGCTTCCTTCCTTTTCCCTCACCACCTTGAAAAATTACCTTAACTGTGTTGGCACTGTTTGCCTCATTTATTAAATAAGAGTAATAAACCGACCTTTCTCCAAATAGCGGGGCTAAGTGACATTTGAATAATATTTTCAACTCTCAGATGCCAATAACATGCATGTGGTCCAGAATTTCTAGGCTGGAAAAGGCAAAAATCATCCTCAGTAAAAGAATGTTAGAATAGCAGGTACAAATTCAAAGCTATATAGGAAGGCAGAGAAGAAAATCAAAATTTCTTGGATAAAGTGATTAGAAAAGAATCTACGGGAATCTTGGGTTGGAACTGGGTTCTAATAGATGGATAAGACTAGGAATGATGAAAAGGATAGAAAATTATGAAAAATGAGCCTACTTCACCTAGATTTCTGCCATAATTTCACCAAACACTGACTGGATTAGATAATTTGATTATATATTGCAATGTTTTCTGGTTATAGGCAGAGTAACTAACATAGAGGAAGAGCTTAATGAATATAAACATCATCATATCTTCTTTTCTTGGTTGTCTATTATGATCTAAATGTTATGCCTTTATTATTCTTAATTATTTCATATACTTTATGCTAAGTATGATCTCCATTCAGAAATTAGGAACTTGAGATTCAGCAAGGTCAAGTCACTCGATCAGGGCCCCCTCTTGGGGCTGGAGCTCAGAGGCAAACCCAGCTTCACCCAATCATACATCATTGCCTTCCTCTCTAGGTTTTTGGCTTTATTGTTGAAAATGATTACAAGTTTAATGGATTAAAAATATTATTAAATATGCCCTTCTGCATAAGACTCCATTAGCATAATGAAAATATGCAAATTATTAATTTTAAGCCATCTAAACAACAGCAGTCACATTTTTTCTCCTGCCAGGGAATACTAGCTTAACAAGATTGGACTGGCCCCGTGCTACAGACGCCTAAGCCAAGAAAAGAGAAAGAACAAACACAGGCAACCGAGGTAAAAAACGTGCTGCTGGCCCCACGCCAGGACTTCAGAATAGTATAGACAAGAGTATCCATAGGAAATCAAGCAATTTCAGCCCTAAACATAGAGTTATCATCAATCACCCATTCGTGCCCATATGGTACGATTCACAGTCACAGAATTGTTTTTTCTACTAGTCTGGCACACAGGGTAAAATTCTGAATAATTTCTTTCCTTCTTTCCATCATTCCTTCATGACTTCCTTTCCTTCTGCAGTTATTTCTTAAGCACCTAACCTGTACCGAACACTGTATTCAGTCATTTGAACCATTAAATGATCCACAAGAAAGACATAAATGCTGCCTTTATTGAGCTTATGGTCTACTAGGCGAGATGGCTAGTTAAGCAAGAAATTACCATACATGTGATATGACATGTTGCTCATGAAAAAGTACTTGAATATTACTTGAAAGTAAGTTGAGACCTGAAGAATAAATAGGAAATAGCTGGATAAAATAAATGCTATGTGTGTGAGTATCTGGGTGTGGGTGTGGTGTGGGAGTGTAAGGATATAGGTCTAGAGAGAAAAAAACATGTGCAAAGGCTTGGAAGTGAAAGAGGAAAAAGGAGAGAAAAGTTGCAAGGCAATTTTAAAAATGTGCAGTAAGGCTGAGCATAGCATGTTTAGTATGGGTCAGGCAGGGTCAAGTCCAGAAATGAGGCTAAAGAGGTAAGCAGGATTCAGAGCAGGCCAACGTAAGTAGTTTCTACTTCATTTAGAGGGGAATGAGAGGCCATTCAAAGGCTGTAGAGAGAGCGATGTGAACGTATTTGGTATGACAACTGTCCATGTGGCTATAAATGGAGGAGGATGGATTTATTGCAGAGCAGGACTGGATCAGGTGATCGAAGGTCTCTGGTGCGATGTAAAGGATATGTGATACTATTTCAAAGATATCTCCCAGAAAGGATTAGGAAACTTTAACTTGGAAAAATGGAAATCTCAAGGAGTCTCAAAGGCTCTCTTTCAGTATCCGTGATGCTATCTCTGGCTGAGAGAGTAGGGTATTTCTGCTGGACCCAAGAAACACAACTGGGACCACGGGTCAGAAATCAAAGGAAATCTCAGTCTAACAACGATCTCTCTGTTGAGCAAAGCAACGGATTCCTTCAGGTCATCATCTGGCTCTTCTAGTGGCCGCCCTGCATCTTTGTCTTACCATTGTTCCCAGCTGTCATAACAACTCCATTCAAAAGAACCAGATATCCCAGGTCTTCTCTAGCCCCATGGCTGCAAGAGCATGTCTAACAGAGGCATAATCAGCTGCCCTAAGTTTTCAACCTGTGGTGAAGAAAGAAGTCTCTTTCATCAACAGGGAGGGCCAGAAATCTCCTCTTCCCTGCATGTGCAAGATGGCCAACACCTCCAGCTGTGAAGGGTAACAAACACCTCAGTTGTCTCCCTCAAAGCCATCACAGCTCACTAAGCTATTTAAGAAAGTCATATTGGAAGGGTCCCTCCCAGCCCACCCTCCAGGTCTTCATACTAGCTTTACCTTCAAGACTCAAGATTTCCCAGGGTTTCTGGTAAATAATATGGACTTTAACTTACAATGATTACCTAGTGTCTTAGTCTGTTCAGGCTGCCATAACAAAACCCTACAGGCTGGGTGACTTAAATAACAGAAATTTATTTTCTCTCAGTTCTAGAGGCCAGAAGTCCAACATCAAGTACTTACTGATTTGCTTTCTGATGATGGCTTGGCTTTCCTCCTGCTTGCAGATGGCCACTCTCTTGCAAGTTTCTTGTTATGTGTGTATGTGGGTGGGGTGAGGGGTTGAAAGTAAGAGCTCTGCTATTTCTTCTCATAAGGACACTAATTCTATAGGGTGAGGGTCCACCCTTATGGCCTCACCGTGGGGATTAGGGCTTCAACAAATGAATTTTGGGTGGGGTGGGGAGACACATACATTCAGTCCATAACCCGTATCTTTCTTCCAAAGGCCTCAAGGTCCAATCTTTTTGTGCTTTCTGTCCTGTTTGTTCACCATCAGAAGTGCAAGCACATATCTGTCATCATACAGATATTCTATGTTCTATGCATCACTAATCTCTTCCATTTCCCATTGCTCTGCACCCTTCCAAATCCTTTCAATATGCTCTCTGGACTTCATGGTGTGTCATGAGCAGATTCCTTTTCAACTCCAAATTCTTCCGGAATGTTCATTTCACCTTCTTTTCTAACTGATTCTTGGCACAATATCTTCCACTGAAGTATAGTCCCTTCTTTCTCTCACAGATAATTCAGGGAGTTCTTGGATGTGGAGAAGTGTCCTCCTGTCTCCCCATTCCAATTCCAAACCATCCTTTTCCTTCCTTTTTCCAAAATGATTGTTTTAAAGC